>NW_027365073.1:0-142917 GCF_046119375.1 Phyllobates terribilis | reverse complement strand
ATCTCACTCTCTTTGAATCTTCTTTATCATGCTAGGATTAGCAGGAAAAAGCAAAAAATTTCAGAATTGCATTGTGCAATGTGGAGATATTACTGTTTGTGCATTTACAATATTCATTGATTTTTGCCATTGAAAAACGTCCAGAAATGTTTGAAGCTACTGACTGAATGAAAGGAGCTGGCATCTCACTCTCTTTGAATCTTCTTTATCATGCTAGGATTAGCAGGAAAAAGCAAAAAATTTCAGAATTGCACCGTGCAATGTGGAGATATTACTGTTTGTGCATTTACAATATTCATTGATTTTTGCCATTGAAAAACATGTTTTTCATATACCAGAAATGTTTGAAGCTACTGACTGAATGAAAGGAGCTGGCATCTCACTCTCTTTGAATCTTCTTTATCATGCTAGGATTAACAGGAAAAAGCTAAAAATTTCAGAATTGCACCGTGCAATGTGGAGATATTACTGTTTGTGCATTTACAATATTCATTGATTTTTGCCATTGAAAAACATGTTTTTCATATACCAGAAATGTTTGAAGCTACTGACTGAATGAAAGGAGCTGGCATCTCACTCTCTTTGAATCTTCTTTATCATGCTAGGATTAGCAGGAAAAAGCAAAAAATTTCAGAATTGCACCGTGCAATGTGGAGATATTACTGTTTGTGCATTTACAATATTCATTGATTTTTGCCATTGAAAAACATGTTTTTCATATACCAGAAATGTTTGAAGCTACTGACTGAATGAAAGGAGCTGGCATCTCACTCTCTTTGAATCTTCTTTATCATGCTAGGATTAACAGGAAAAAGCTAAAAATTTCAGAATTGCACCTTGCAATGTGGAGATATTACTGTTTGTGCATTTACAATATTCATTGATTTTTGCCATTGAAAAACGTCCAGAAATGTTTGAAGCTACTGACTGAATGAAAGGAGCTGGCATCTCACTCTCTTTGAATCTTCTTTATCATGCTAGGATTAGCAGGAAAAAGCAAAAAATTTCAGAATTGCACGGTGCAATGTGGAGATATTACTGTTTGTGCATTTACAATATTCATTGATTTTTGCCATTGAAAAACATGTTTTTCATATACCAGAAATGTTTGAAGCTACTGACTGAATGAAAGGAGCTGGCATCTCACTCTCTTTGAATCTTCTTTATCATGCTAGGATTAACAGGAAAAAGCAAAAAATTTCAGAATTGCACCGTGCAATGTGGAGATATTACTGTTTGTGCATTTACAATATTCATTGATTTTTGCCATTGAAAAACGTCCAGAAATGTTTGAAGCTACTGACTGAATGAAAGGAGCTGGCATCTCACTCTCTTTGAATCTTCTTTATCATGCTAGGATTAACAGGAAAAAGCTAAAAATTTCAGAATTGCACCTTGCAATGTGGAGATATTACTGTTTGTGCATTTACAATATTCATTGATTTTTGCCATTGAAAAACATGTTTTTCATATACCAGAAATGTTTGAAGCTACTGACTGAATGAAAGGAGCTGGCATCTCACTCTCTTTGAATCTTCTTTATCATGCTAGGATTAACAGGAAAAAGCAAAAAATTTCAGAATTGCACCTTGCAATGTGGAGATATTACTGTTTGTGCATTTACAATATTCATTGATTTTTGCCATTGAAAAACATGTTTTTCATATACCAGAAATGTTTGAAGCTACTGACTGAATGAAAGGAGCTGGCATCTCACTCTCTTTGAATCTTCTTTATCATGCTAGGATTAGCAGGAAAAAGCTAAAAATTTCAGAATTGCACCTTGCAATGTGGAGATATTACTGTTTGTGCATTTACAATATTCATTGATTTTTGCCATTGAAAAACGTCCAGAAATGTTTGAAGCTACTGACTGAATGAAAGGAGCTGGCATCTCACTCTCTTTGAATCTTCTTTATCATGCTAGGATTAACAGGAAAAAGCTAAAAATTTCAGAATTGCACCGTGCAATGTGGAGATATTACTGTTTGTGCATTTACAATATTCATTGATTTTTGCCATTGAAAAACATGTTTTTCATATACCAGAAATGTTTGAAGCTACTGACTGAATGAAAGGAGCTGGCATCTCACTCTCTTTGAATCTTCTTTATCATGCTAGGATTAGCAGGAAAAAGCTAAAAATTTCAGAATTGCACCTTGCAATGTGGAGATATTACTGTTTGTGCATTTACAATATTCATTGATTTTTGCCATTGAAAAACGTCCAGAAATGTTTGAAGCTACTGACTGAATGAAAGGAGCTGGCATCTCACTCTCTTTGAATCTTCTTTATCATGCTAGGATTAACAGGAAAAAGCTAAAAATTTCAGAATTGCACCTTGCAATGTGGAGATATTACTGTTTGTGCATTTACAATATTCATTGATTTTTGCCATTGAAAAACATGTTTTTCATATACCAGAAATGTTTGAAGCTACTGACTGAATGAAAGGAGCTGGCATCTCACTCTCTTTGAATCTTCTTTATCATGCTAGGATTAACAGGAAAAAGCAAAAAATTTCAGAATTGCACCTTGCAATGTGGAGATATTACTGTTTGTGCATTTACAATATTCATTGATTTTTGCCATTGAAAAACATGTTTTTCATATACCAGAAATGTTTGAAGCTACTGACTGAATGAAAGGAGCTGGCATCTCACTCTCTTTGAATCTTCTTTATCATGCTAGGATTAGCAGGAAAAAGCTAAAAATTTCAGAATTGCACCTTGCAATGTGGAGATATTACTGTTTGTGCATTTACAATATTCATTGATTTTTGCCATTGAAAAACGTCCAGAAATGTTTGAAGCTACTGACTGAATGAAAGGAGCTGGCATCTCACTCTCTTTGAATCTTCTTTATCATGCTAGGATTAACAGGAAAAAGCTAAAAATTTCAGAATTGCACCGTGCAATGTGGAGATATTACTGTTTGTGCATTTACAATATTCATTGATTTTTGCCATTGAAAAACATGTTTTTCATATACCAGAAATGTTTGAAGCTACTGACTGAATGAAAGGAGCTGGCATCTCACTCTCTTTGAATCTTCTTTATCATGCTAGGATTAGCAGGAAAAAGCTAAAAATTTCAGAATTGCACCTTGCAATGTGGAGATATTACTGTTTGTGCATTTACAATATTCATTGATTTTTGCCATTGAAAAACGTCCAGAAATGTTTGAAGCTACTGACTGAATGAAAGGAGCTGGCATCTCACTCTCTTTGAATCTTCTTTATCATGCTAGGATTAGCAGGAAAAAGCAAAAAATTTCAGAATTGCACCTTGCAATGTGGAGATATTACTGTTTGTGCATTTACAATATTCATTGATTTTTGCCATTGAAAAACATGTTTTTCATATACCAGAAATGTTTGAAGCTACTGACTGAATGAAAGGAGCTGGCATCTCACTCTCTTTGAATCTTCTTTATCATGCTAGGATTAGCAGGAAAAAGCTAAAAATTTCAGAATTGCACCTTGCAATGTGGAGATATTACTGTTTGTGCATTTACAATATTCATTGATTTTTGCCATTGAAAAACGTCCAGAAATGTTTGAAGCTACTGACTGAATGAAAGGAGCTGGCATCTCACTCTCTTTGAATCTTCTTTATCATGCTAGGATTAGCAGGAAAAAGCTAAAAATTTCAGAATTGCACCGTGCAATGTGGAGATATTACTGTTTGTGCATTTACAATATTCATTGATTTTTGCCATTGAAAAACATGTTTTTCATATACCAGAAATGTTTGAAGCTACTGACTGAATGAAAGGAGCTGGCATCTCACTCTCTTTGAATCTTCTTTATCATGCTAGGATTAACAGGAAAAAGCTAAAAATTTCAGAATTGCACCTTGCAATGTGGAGATATTACTGTTTGTGCATTTACAATATTCATTGATTTTTGCCATTGAAAAACGTCCAGAAATGTTTGAAGCTACTGACTGAATGAAAGGAGCTGGCATCTCACTCTCTTTGAATCTTCTTTATCATGCTAGGATTAGCAGGAAAAAGCAAAAAATTTCAGAATTGCACCGTGCAATGTGGAGATATTACTGTTTGTGCATTTACAATATTCATTGATTTTTGCCATTGAAAAACATGTTTTTCATATACCAGAAATGTTTGAAGCTACTGACTGAATGAAAGGAGCTGGCATCTCACTCTCTTTGAATCTTCTTTATCATGCTAGGATTAGCAGGAAAAAGCAAAAAATTTCAGAATTGCACCGTGCAATGTGGAGATATTACTGTTTGTGCATTTACAATATTCATTGATTTTTGCCATTGAAAAACATGTTTTTCATATACCAGAAATGTTTGAAGCTACTGACTGAATGAAAGGAGCTGGCATCTCACTCTCTTTGAATCTTCTTTATCATGCTAGGATTAACAGGAAAAAGCTAAAAATTTCAGAATTGCACCTTGCAATGTGGAGATATTACTGTTTGTGCATTTACAATATTCATTGATTTTTGCCATTGAAAAACATGTTTTTCATATACCAGAAATGTTTGAAGCTACTGACTGAATGAAAGGAGCTGGCATCTCACTCTCTTTGAATCTTCTTTATCATGCTAGGATTAACAGGAAAAAGCTAAAAATTTCAGAATTGCACCGTGCAATGTGGAGATATTACTGTTTGTGCATTTACAATATTCATTGATTTTTGCCATTGAAAAACATGTTTTTCATATACCAGAAATGTTTGAAGCTACTGACTGAATGAAAGGAGCTGGCATCTCACTCTCTTTGAATCTTCTTTATCATGCTAGGATTAACAGGAAAAAGCTAAAAATTTCAGAATTGCACCTTGCAATGTGGAGATATTACTGTTTGTGCATTTACAATATTCATTGATTTTTGCCATTGAAAAACATGTTTTTCATATACCAGAAATGTTTGAAGCTACTGACTGAATGAAAGGAGCTGGCATCTCACTCTCTTTGAATCTTCTTTATCATGCTAGGATTAGCAGGAAAAAGCTAAAAATTTCAGAATTGCACCGTGCAATGTGGAGATATTACTGTTTGTGCATTTACAATATTCATTGATTTTTGCCATTGAAAAACGTCCAGAAATGTTTGAAGCTACTGACTGAATGAAAGGAGCTGGCATCTCACTCTCTTTGAATCTTCTTTATCATGCTAGGATTAACAGGAAAAAGCTAAAAATTTCAGAATTGCATCGTGCAATGTGGAGATATTACTGTTTGTGCATTTACAATATTCATTGATTTTTGCCATTGAAAAACATGTTTTTCATATACCAGAAATGTTTGAAGCTACTGACTGAATGAAAGGAGCTGGCATCTCACTCTCTGAATCTTCTTTATCATGCTAGGATTAGCAGGAAAAAGCAAAAAATTTCAGAATTGCACCTTGCAATGTGGAGATATTACTGTTTGTGCATTTACAATATTCATTGATTTTTGCCATTGAAAAACATGTTTTTCATATACCAGAAATGTTTGAAGCTACTGACTGAATGAAAGGAGCTGGCATCTCACTCTCTTTGAATCTTCTTTATCATGCTAGGATTAGCAGGAAAAAGCTAAAAATTTCAGAATTGCACCGTGCAATGTGGAGATATTACTGTTTGTGCATTTACAATATTCATTGATTTTTGCCATTGAAAAACGTCCAGAAATGTTTGAAGCTACTGACTGAATGAAAGGAGCTGGCATCTCACTCTCTTTGAATCTTCTTTATCATGCTAGGATTAGCAGGAAAAAGCTAAAAATTTCAGAATTGCACCTTGCAATGTGGAGATATTACTGTTTGTGCATTTACAATATTCATTGATTTTTGCCATTGAAAAACGTCCAGAAATGTTTGAAGCTACTGACTGAATGAAAGGAGCTGGCATCTCACTCTCTTTGAATCTTCTTTATCATGCTAGGATTAGCAGGAAAAAGCAAAAAATTTCAGAATTGCACCTTGCAATGTGGAGATATTACTGTTTGTGCATTTACAATATTCATTGATTTTTGCCATTGAAAAACATGTTTTTCATATACCAGAAATGTTTGAAGCTACTGACTGAATGAAAGGAGCTGGCATCTCACTCTCTTTGAATCTTCTTTATCATGCTAGGATTAGCAGGAAAAAGCAAAAAATTTCAGAATTGCACCTTGCAATGTGGAGATATTACTGTTTGTGCATTTACAATATTCATTGATTTTTGCCATTGAAAAACATGTTTTTCATATACCAGAAATGTTTGAAGCTACTGACTGAATGAAAGGAGCTGGCATCTCACTCTCTTTGAATCTTCTTTATCATGCTAGGATTAACAGGAAAAAGCTAAAAATTTCAGAATTGCACCTTGCAATGTGGAGATATTACTGTTTGTGCATTTACAATATTCATTGATTTTTGCCATTGAAAAACATGTTTTTCATATACCAGAAATGTTTGAAGCTACTGACTGAATGAAAGGAGCTGGCATCTCACTCTCTTTGAATCTTCTTTATCATGCTAGGATTAGCAGGAAAAAGCTAAAAATTTCAGAATTGCACCGTGCAATGTGGAGATATTACTGTTTGTGCATTTACAATATTCATTGATTTTTGCCATTGAAAAACATGTTTTTCATATACCAGAAATGTTTGAAGCTACTGACTGAATGAAAGGAGCTGGCATCTCACTCTCTTTGAATCTTCTTTATCATGCTAGGATTAGCAGGAAAAAGCAAAAAATTTCAGAATTGCACCGTGCAATGTGGAGATATTACTGTTTGTGCATTTACAATATTCATTGATTTTTGCCATTGAAAAACATGTTTTTCATATACCAGAAATGTTTGAAGCTACTGACTGAATGAAAGGAGCTGGCATCTCACTCTCTTTGAATCTTCTTTATCATGCTAGGATTAGCAGGAAAAAGCTAAAAATTTCAGAATTGCACCGTGCAATGTGGAGATATTACTGTTTGTGCATTTACAATATTCATTGATTTTTGCCATTGAAAAACATGTTTTTCATATACCAGAAATGTTTGAAGCTACTGACTGAATGAAAGGAGCTGGCATCTCACTCTCTTTGAATCTTCTTTATCATGCTAGGATTAACAGGAAAAAGCTAAAAATTTCAGAATTGCACCGTGCAATGTGGAGATATTACTGTTTGTGCATTTACAATATTCATTGATTTTTGCCATTGAAAAACATGTTTTTCATATACCAGAAATGTTTGAAGCTACTGACTGAATGAAAGGAGCTGGCATCTCACTCTCTTTGAATCTTCTTTATCATGCTAGGATTAGCAGGAAAAAGCAAAAAATTTCAGAATTGCACCGTGCAATGTGGAGATATTACTGTTTGTGCATTTACAATATTCATTGATTTTTGCCATTGAAAAACGTCCAGAAATGTTTGAAGCTACTGACTGAATGAAAGGAGCTGGCATCTCACTCTCTTTGAATCTTCTTTATCATGCTAGGATTAGCAGGAAAAAGCAAAAAATTTCAGAATTGCACCGTGCAATGTGGAGATATTACTGTTTGTGCATTTACAATATTCATTGATTTTTGCCATTGAAAAACATGTTTTTCATATACCAGAAATGTTTGAAGCTACTGACTGAATGAAAGGAGCTGGCATCTCACTCTCTTTGAATCTTCTTTATCATGCTAGGATTAACAGGAAAAAGCTAAAAATTTCAGAATTGCACCGTGCAATGTGGAGATATTACTGTTTGTGCATTTACAATATTCATTGATTTTTGCCATTGAAAAACATGTTTTTCATATACCAGAAATGTTTGAAGCTACTGACTGAATGAAAGGAGCTGGCATCTCACTCTCTTTGAATCTTCTTTATCATGCTAGGATTAGCAGGAAAAAGCAAAAAATTTCAGAATTGCACCGTGCAATGTGGAGATATTACTGTTTGTGCATTTACAATATTCATTGATTTTTGCCATTGAAAAACATGTTTTTCATATACCAGAAATGTTTGAAGCTACTGACTGAATGAAAGGAGCTGGCATCTCACTCTCTTTGAATCTTCTTTATCATGCTAGGATTAACAGGAAAAAGCTAAAAATTTCAGAATTGCACCTTGCAATGTGGAGATATTACTGTTTGTGCATTTACAATATTCATTGATTTTTGCCATTGAAAAACGTCCAGAAATGTTTGAAGCTACTGACTGAATGAAAGGAGCTGGCATCTCACTCTCTTTGAATCTTCTTTATCATGCTAGGATTAGCAGGAAAAAGCAAAAAATTTCAGAATTGCACGGTGCAATGTGGAGATATTACTGTTTGTGCATTTACAATATTCATTGATTTTTGCCATTGAAAAACATGTTTTTCATATACCAGAAATGTTTGAAGCTACTGACTGAATGAAAGGAGCTGACATCTCACTCTCTTTGAATCTTCTTTATCATGCTAGGATTAACAGGAAAAAGCAAAAAATTTCAGAATTGCACCGTGCAATGTGGAGATATTACTGTTTGTGCATTTACAATATTCATTGATTTTTGCCATTGAAAAACGTCCAGAAATGTTTGAAGCTACTGACTGAATGAAAGGAGCTGGCATCTCACTCTCTTTGAATCTTCTTTATCATGCTAGGATTAACAGGAAAAAGCTAAAAATTTCAGAATTGCACCTTGCAATGTGGAGATATTACTGTTTGTGCATTTACAATATTCATTGATTTTTGCCATTGAAAAACATGTTTTTCATATACCAGAAATGTTTGAAGCTACTGACTGAATGAAAGGAGCTGGCATCTCACTCTCTTTGAATCTTCTTTATCATGCTAGGATTAGCAGGAAAAAGCTAAAAATTTCAGAATTGCACCTTGCAATGTGGAGATATTACTGTTTGTGCATTTACAATATTCATTGATTTTTGCCATTGAAAAACGTCCAGAAATGTTTGAAGCTACTGACTGAATGAAAGGAGCTGGCATCTCACTCTCTTTGAATCTTCTTTATCATGCTAGGATTAACAGGAAAAAGCTAAAAATTTCAGAATTGCACCTTGCAATGTGGAGATATTACTGTTTGTGCATTTACAATATTCATTGATTTTTGCCATTGAAAAACATGTTTTTCATATACCAGAAATGTTTGAAGCTACTGACTGAATGAAAGGAGCTGGCATCTCACTCTCTTTGAATCTTCTTTATCATGCTAGGATTAACAGGAAAAAGCTAAAAATTTCAGAATTGCACCTTGCAATGTGGAGATATTACTGTTTGTGCATTTACAATATTCATTGATTTTTGCCATTGAAAAACATGTTTTTCATATACCAGAAATGTTTGAAGCTACTGACTGAATGAAAGGAGCTGGCATCTCACTCTCTTTGAATCTTCTTTATCATGCTAGGATTAGCAGGAAAAAGCTAAAAATTTCAGAATTGCACCTTGCAATGTGGAGATATTACTGTTTGTGCATTTACAATATTCATTGATTTTTGCCATTGAAAAACGTCCAGAAATGTTTGAAGCTACTGACTGAATGAAAGGAGCTGGCATCTCACTCTCTTTGAATCTTCTTTATCATGCTAGGATTAACAGGAAAAAGCTAAAAATTTCAGAATTGCACCTTGCAATGTGGAGATATTACTGTTTGTGCATTTACAATATTCATTGATTTTTGCCATTGAAAAACATGTTTTTCATATACCAGAAATGTTTGAAGCTACTGACTGAATGAAAGGAGCTGGCATCTCACTCTCTTTGAATCTTCTTTATCATGCTAGGATTAACAGGAAAAAGCTAAAAATTTCAGAATTGCACCTTGCAATGTGGAGATATTACTGTTTGTGCATTTACAATATTCATTGATTTTTGCCATTGAAAAACATGTTTTTCATATACCAGAAATGTTTGAAGCTACTGACTGAATGAAAGGAGCTGGCATCTCACTCTCTTTGAATCTTCTTTATCATGCTAGGATTAACAGGAAAAAGCAAAAAATTTCAGAATTGCACCGTGCAATGTGGAGATATTACTGTTTGTGCATTTACAATATTCATTGATTTTTGCCATTGAAAAACATGTTTTTCATATACCAGAAATGTTTGAAGCTACTGACTGAATGAAAGGAGCTGGCATCTCACTCTCTTTGAATCTTCTTTATCATGCTAGGATTAGCAGGAAAAAGCAAAAAATTTCAGAATTGCACCGTGCAATGTGGAGATATTACTGTTTGTGCATTTACAATATTCATTGATTTTTGCCATTGAAAAACGTCCAGAAATGTTTGAAGCTACTGACTGAATGAAAGGAGCTGGCATCTCACTCTCTTTGAATCTTCTTTATCATGCTAGGATTAGCAGGAAAAAGCAAAAAATTTCAGAATTGCACCGTGCAATGTGGAGATATTACTGTTTGTGCATTTACAATATTCATTGATTTTTGCCATTGAAAAACATGTTTTTCATATACCAGAAATGTTTGAAGCTACTGACTGAATGAAAGGAGCTGGCATCTCACTCTCTTTGAATCTTCTTTATCATGCTAGGATTAACAGGAAAAAGCTAAAAATTTCAGAATTGCACCGTGCAATGTGGAGATATTACTGTTTGTGCATTTACAATATTCATTGATTTTTGCCATTGAAAAACATGTTTTTCATATACCAGAAATGTTTGAAGCTACTGACTGAATGAAAGGAGCTGGCATCTCACTCTCTTTGAATCTTCTTTATCATGCTAGGATTAGCAGGAAAAAGCAAAAAATTTCAGAATTGCACCTTGCAATGTGGAGATATTACTGTTTGTGCATTTACAATATTCATTGATTTTTGCCATTGAAAAACGTCCAGAAATGTTTGAAGCTACTGACTGAATGAAAGGAGCTGGCATCTCACTCTCTTTGAATCTTCTTTATCATGCTAGGATTAACAGGAAAAAGCTAAAAATTTCAGAATTGCACCGTGCAATGTGGAGATATTACTGTTTGTGCATTTACAATATTCATTGATTTTTGCCATTGAAAAACATGTTTTTCATATACCAGAAATGTTTGAAGCTACTGACTGAATGAAAGGAGCTGGCATCTCACTCTCTTTGAATCTTCTTTATCATGCTAGGATTAACAGGAAAAAGCAAAAAATTTCAGAATTGCACCGTGCTATGTGGAGATATTACTGTTTGTGCATTTACAATATTCATTGATTTTTGCCATTGAAAAACATGTTTTTCATATACCAGAAATGTTTGAAGCTACTGACTGAATGAAAGGAGCTGGCATCTCACTCTCTTTGAATCTTCTTTATCATGCTAGGATTAGCAGGAAAAAGCTAAAAATTTCAGAATTGCACCGTGCAATGTGGAGATATTACTGTTTGTGCATTTACAATATTCATTGATTTTTGCCATTGAAAAACATGTTTTTCATATACCAGAAATGTTTGAAGCTACTGACTGAATGAAAGGAGCTGGCATCTCACTCTCTTTGAATCTTCTTTATCATGCTAGGATTAGCAGGAAAAAGCAAAAAATTTCAGAATTGCACCGTGCAATGTGGAGATATTACTGTTTGTGCATTTACAATATTCATTGATTTTTGCCATTGAAAAACATGTTTTTCATATACCAGAAATGTTTGAAGCTACTGACTGAATGAAAGGAGCTGGCATCTCACTCTCTTTGAATCTTCTTTATCATGCTATGATTAACAGGAAAAAGCTAAAAATTTCAGAATTGCACCGTGCAATGTGGAGATATTACTGTTTGTGCATTTACAATATTCATTGATTTTTGCCATTGAAAAACGTCCAGAAATGTTTGAAGCTACTGACTGAATGAAAGGAGCTGGCATCTCACTCTCTTTGAATCTTCTTTATCATGCTAGGATTAACAGGAAAAAGCTAAAAATTTCAGAATTGCACCTTGCAATGTGGAGATATTACTGTTTGTGCATTTACAATATTCATTGATTTTTGCCATTGAAAAACATGTTTTTCATATACCAGAAATGTTTGAAGCTACTGACTGAATGAAAGGAGCTGGCATCTCACTCTCTTTGAATCTTCTTTATCATGCTAGGATTAGCAGGAAAAAGCTAAAAATTTCAGAATTGCACCTTGCAATGTGGAGATATTACTGTTTGTGCATTTACAATATTCATTGATTTTTGCCATTGAAAAACATGTTTTTCATATACCAGAAATGTTTGAAGCTACTGACTGAATGAAAGGAGCTGGCATCTCACTCTCTTTGAATCTTCTTTATCATGCTAGGATTAACAGGAAAAAGCAAAAAATTTCAGAATTGCACCGTGCAATGTGGAGATATTACTGTTTGTGCATTTACAATATTCATTGATTTTTGCCATTGAAAAACATGTTTTTCATATACCAGAAATGTTTGAAGCTACTGACTGAATGAAAGGAGCTGGCATCTCACTCTCTTTGAATCTTCTTTATCATGCTAGGATTAACAGGAAAAAGCTAAAAATTTCAGAATTGCACCTTGCAATGTGGAGATATTACTGTTTGTGCATTTACAATATTCATTGATTTTTGCCATTGAAAAACATGTTTTTCATATACCAGAAATGTTTGAAGCTACTGACTGAATGAAAGGAGCTGGCATCTCACTCTCTTTGAATCTTCTTTATCATGCTAGGATTAACAGGAAAAAGCTAAAAATTTCAGAATTGCACCGTGCAATGTGGAGATATTACTGTTTGTGCATTTACAATATTCATTGATTTTTGCCATTGAAAAACATGTTTTTCATATACCAGAAATGTTTGAAGCTACTGACTGAATGAAAGGAGCTGGCATCTCACTCTCTTTGAATCTTCTTTATCATGCTAGGATTAACAGGAAAAAGCAAAAAATTTCAGAATTGCACCTTGCAATGTGGAGATATTACTGTTTGTGCATTTACAATATTCATTGATTTTTGCCATTGAAAAACGTCCAGAAATGTTTGAAGCTACTGACTGAATGAAAGGAGCTGGCATCTCACTCTCTTTGAATCTTCTTTATCATGCTAGGATTAGCAGGAAAAAGCAAAAAATTTCAGAATTGCACCTTGCAATGTGGAGATATTACTGTTTGTGCATTTACAATATTCATTGATTTTTGCCATTGAAAAACATGTTTTTCATATACCAGAAATGTTTGAAGCTACTGACTGAATGAAAGGAGCTGGCATCTCACTCTCTTTGAATCTTCTTTATCATGCTAGGATTAGCAGGAAAAAGCAAAAAATTTCAGAATTGCACCGTGCAATGTGGAGATATTACTGTTTGTGCATTTACAATATTCATTGATTTTTGCCATTGAAAAACATGTTTTTCATATACCAGAAATGTTTGAAGCTACTGACTGAATGAAAGGAGCTGGCATCTCACTCTCTTTGAATCTTCTTTATCATGCTAGGATTAGCAGGAAAAAGCTAAAAATTTCAGAATTGCACCTTGCAATGTGGAGACATTACTGTTTGTGCATTTACAATATTCATTGATTTTTGCCATTGAAAAACATGTTTTTCATATACCAGAAATGTTTGAAGCTACTGACTGAATGAAAGGAGCTGGCATCTCACTCTCTTTGAATCTTCTTTATCATGCTAGGATTAGCAGGAAAAAGCTAAAAATTTCAGAATTGCACCTTGCAATGTGGAGATATTACTGTTTGTGCATTTACAATATTCATTGATTTTTGCCATTGAAAAACATGTTTTTCATATACCAGAAATGTTTGAAGCTACTGACTGAATGAAAGGAGCTGGCATCTCACTCTCTTTGAATCTTCTTTATCATGCTAGGATTAACAGGAAAAAGCTAAAAATTTCAGAATTGCACCTTGCAATGTGGAGATATTACTGTTTGTGCATTTACAATATTCATTGATTTTTGCCATTGAAAAACGTCCAGAAATGTTTGAAGCTACTGACTGAATGAAAGGAGATGGCATCTCACTCTCTTTGAATCTTCTTTATCATGCTAGGATTAACAGGAAAAAGCTAAAAATTTCAGAATTGCACCGTGCAATGTGGAGATATTACTGTTTGTGCATTTACAATATTCATTGATTTTTGCCATTGAAAAACGTCCAGAAATGTTTGAAGCTACTGACTGAATGAAAGGAGCTGGCATCTCACTCTCTTTGAATCTTCTTTATCATGCTAGGATTAGCAGGAAAAAGCAAAAAATTTCAGAATTGCACCTTGCAATGTGGAGATATTACTGTTTGTGCATTTACAATATTCATTGATTTTTGCCATTGAAAAACATGTTTTTCATATACCAGAAATGTTTGAAGCTACTGACTGAATGAAAGGAGCTGGCATCTCACTCTCTTTGAATCTTCTTTATCATGCTAGGATTAGCAGGAAAAAGCTATAAATTTCAGAATTGCACCGTGCAATGTGGAGATATTACTGTTTGTGCATTTACAATATTCATTGATTTTTGCCATTGAAAAACGTCCAGAAATGTTTGAAGCTACTGACTGAATGAAAGGAGCTGGCATCTCACTCTCTTTGAATCTTCTTTATCATGCTAGGATTAGCAGGAAAAAGCAAAAAATTTCAGAATTGCACCGTGCAATGTGGAGATATTACTGTTTGTGCATTTACAATATTCATTGATTTTTGCCATTGAAAAACATGTTTTTCATATACCAGAAATGTTTGAAGCTACTGACTGAATGAAAGGAGCTGGCATCTCACTCTCTTTGAATCTTCTTTATCATGCTAGGATTAACAGGAAAAAGCTAAAAATTTCAGAATTGCACCGTGCAATGTGGAGATATTACTGTTTGTGCATCTACAATATTCATTGATTTTTGCCATTGAAAAACATGTTTTTCATATACCAGAAATGTTTGAAGCTACTGACTGAATGAAAGGAGCTGGCATCTCACTCTCTTTGAATCTTCTTTATCATGCTAGGATTAACAGGAAAAAGCTAAAAATTTCAGAATTGCACCGTGCAATGTGGAGATATTACTGTTTGTGCATTTACAATATTCATTGATTTTTGCCATTGAAAAACATGTTTTTCATATACCAGAAATGTTTGAAGCTACTGACTGAATGAAAGGAGCTGGCATCTCACTCTCTTTGAATCTTCTTTATCATGCTAGGATTAGCAGGAAAAAGCTAAAAATTTCAGAATTGCACCTTGCAATGTGGAGATATTACTGTTTGTGCATTTACAATATTCATTGATTTTTGCCATTGAAAAACATGTTTTTCATATACCAGAAATGTTTGAAGCTACTGACTGAATGAAAGGAGCTGGCATCTCACTCTCTTTGAATCTTCTTTATCATGCTAGGATTAGCAGGAAAAAGCTAAAAATTTCAGAATTGCACCGTGCAATGTGGAGATATTACTGTTTGTGCATTTACAATATTCATTGATTTTTGCCATTGAAAAACGTCCAGAAATGTTTGAAGCTACTGACTGAATGAAAGGAGCTGGCATATCACTCTCTTTGAATCTTCTTTATCATGCTAGGATTAGCAGGAAAAAGCTAAAAATTTCAGAATTGCACCTTGCAATGTGGAGATATTACTGTTTGTGCATTTACAATATTCATTGATTTTTGCCATTGAAAAACATGTTTTTCATATACCAGAAATGTTTGAAGCTACTGACTGAATGAAAGGAGCTGGCATCTCACTCTCTTTGAATCTTCTTTATCATGCTAGGATTAGCAGGAAAAAGCTAAAAATTTCAGAATTGCACCGTGCAATGTGGAGATATTACTGTTTGTGCATTTACAATATTCATTGATTTTTGCCATTGAAAAACGTCCAGAAATGTTTGAAGCTACTGACTGAATGAAAGGAGCTGGCATCTCACTCTCTTTGAATCTTCTTTATCATGCTAGGATTAGCAGGAAAAAGCAAAAAATTTCAGAATTGCACCGTGCAATGTGGAGATATTACTGTTTGTGCATTTACAATATTCATTGATTTTTGCCATTGAAAAACATGTTTTTCATATACCAGAAATGTTTGAAGCTACTGACTGAATGAAAGGAGCTGGCATCTCACTCTCTTTGAATCTTCTTTATCATGCTAGGATTAACAGGAAAAAGCTAAAAATTTCAGAATTGCACCGTGCAATGTGGAGATATTACTGTTTGTGCATCTACAATATTCATTGATTTTTGCCATTGAAAAACATGTTTTTCATATACCAGAAATGTTTGAAGCTACTGACTGAATGAAAGGAGCTGGCATCTCACTCTCTTTGAATCTTCTTTATCATGCTAGGATTAACAGGAAAAAGCTAAAAATTTCAGAATTGCACCGTGCAATGTGGAGATATTACTGTTTGTGCATTTACAATATTCATTGATTTTTGCCATTGAAAAACATGTTTTTCATATACCAGAAATGTTTGAAGCTACTGACTGAATGAAAGGAGCTGGCATCTCACTCTCTTTGAATCTTCTTTATCATGCTAGGATTAGCAGGAAAAAGCTAAAAATTTCAGAATTGCACCTTGCAATGTGGAGATATTACTGTTTGTGCATTTACAATATTCATTGATTTTTGCCATTGAAAAACATGTTTTTCATATACCAGAAATGTTTGAAGCTACTGACTGAATGAAAGGAGCTGGCATCTCACTCTCTTTGAATCTTCTTTATCATGCTAGGATTAGCAGGAAAAAGCTAAAAATTTCAGAATTGCACCGTGCAATGTGGAGATATTACTGTTTGTGCATTTACAATATTCATTGATTTTTGCCATTGAAAAACGTCCAGAAATGTTTGAAGCTACTGACTGAATGAAAGGAGCTGGCATATCACTCTCTTTGAATCTTCTTTATCATGCTAGGATTAACAGGAAAAAGCTAAAAATTTCAGAATTGCACCATGCAATGTGGAGATATTACTGTTTGTGCATTTACAATATTCATTGATTTTTGCCATTGAAAAACATGTTTTTCATATACCAGAAATGTTTGAAGCTACTGACTGAATGAAAGGAGCTGGCATCTCACTCTCTTTGAATCTTCTTTATCATGCTAGGATTAACAGGAAAAAGCTAAAAATTTCAGAATTGCACCTTGCAATGTGGAGATATTACTGTTTGTGCATTTACAATATTCATTGATTTTTGCCATTGAAAAACATGTTTTTCATATACCAGAAATGTTTGAAGCTACTGACTGAATGAAAGGAGCTGGCATCTCACTCTCTTTGAATCTTCTTTATCATGCTAGGATTAACAGGAAAAAGCTAAAAATTTCAGAATTGCACCTTGCAATGTGGAGATATTACTGTTTGTGCATTTACAATATTCATTGATTTTTGCCATTGAAAAACGTCCAGAAATGTTTGAAGCTACTGACTGAATGAAAGGAGCTGGCATCTCACTCTCTTTGAATCTTCTTTATCATGCTAGGATTAACAGGAAAAAGCTAAAAATTTCAGAATTGCACTGTGCAATGTGGAGATATTACTGTTTGTGCATTTACAATATTCATTGATTTTTGCCATTGAAAAACATGTTTTTCATATACCAGAAATGTTTGAAGCTACTGACTGAATGAAAGGAGCTGGCATCTCACTCTCTTTGAATCTTCTTTATCATGCTAGGATTAACAGGAAAAAGCTAAAAATTTCAGAATTGCACCGTGCAATGTGGAGATATTACTGTTTGTGCATTTACAATATTCATTGATTTTTGCCATTGAAAAACATGTTTTTCATATACCAGAAATGTTTGAAGCTACTGACTGAATGAAAGGAGCTGGCATCTCACTCTCTTTGAATCTTCTTTATCATGCTAGGATTAACAGGAAAAAGCTAAAAATTTCAGAATTGCACCGTGCAATGTGGAGATATTACTGTTTGTGCATTTACAATATTCATTGATTTTTGCCATTGAAAAACATGTTTTTCATATACCAGAAATGTTTGAAGCTACTGACTGAATGAAAGGAGCTGGCATCTCACTCTCTTTGAATCTTCTTTATCATGCTAGGATTAACAGGAAAAAGCTAAAAATTTCAGAATTGCACCTTGCAATGTGGAGATATTACTGTTTGTGCATTTACAATATTCATTGATTTTTGCCATTGAAAAACGTCCAGAAATGTTTGAAGCTACTGACTGAATGAAAGGAGCTGGCATCTCACTCTCTTTGAATCTTCTTTATCATGCTAGGATTAACAGGAAAAAGCTAAAAATTTCAGAATTGCACCTTGCAATGTGGAGATATTACTGTTTGTGCATTTACAATATTCATTGATTTTTGCCATTGAAAAACGTCCAGAAATGTTTGAAGCTACTGACTGAATGAAAGGAGCTGGCATCTCACTCTCTTTGAATCTTCTTTATCATGCTAGGATTAACAGGAAAAAGCTAAAAATTTCAGAATTTCACCTTGCAATGTGGAGATATTACTGTTTGTGCATTTACAATATTCATTGATTTTTGCCATTGAAAAACATGTTTTTCATATACCAGAAATGTTTGAAGCTACTGACTGAATGAAAGGAGCTGGCATCTCACTCTCTTTGAATCTTCTTTATCATGCTAGGATTAACAGGAAAAAGCTAAAAATTTCAGAATTGCACCTTGCAATGTGGAGATATTACTGTTTGTGCATTTACAATATTCATTGATTTTTGCCATTGAAAAACATGTTTTTCATATACCAGAAATGTTTGAAGCTACTGACTGAATGAAAGGAGCTGGCATCTCACTCTCTTTGAATCTTCTTTATCATGCTAGGATTAACAGGAAAAAGCTAAAAATTTCAGAATTGCACCCTGCAATGTGGAGATATTACTGTTTGTGCATTTACAATATTCATTGATTTTTGCCATTGAAAAACATGTTTTTCATATACCAGAAATGTTTGAAGCTACTGACTGAATGAAAGGAGCTGGCATCTCACTCTCTTTGAATCTTCTTTATCATGCTAGGATTAACAGGAAAAAGCTAAAAATTTCAGAATTGCACCGTGCAATGTGGAGATATTACTGTTTGTGCATTTACAATATTCATTGATTTTTGCCATTGAAAAACGTCCAGAAATGTTTGAAGCTACTGACTGAATGAAAGGAGCTGGCATCTCACTCTCTTTGAATCTTCTTTATCATGCTAGGATTAGCAGGAAAAAGCAAAAAATTTCAGAATTGCACCGTGCAATGTGGAGATATTACTGTTTGTGCATTTACAATATTCATTGATTTTTGCCATTGAAAAACATGTTTTTCATATACCAGAAATGTTTGAAGCTACTGACTGAATGAAAGGAGCTGGCATCTCACTCTCTTTGAATCTTCTTTATCATGCTAGGATTAACAGGAAAAAGCAAAAAATTTCAGAATTGCACCGTGCAATGTGGAGATATTACTGTTTGTGCATTTACAATATTCATTGATTTTTGCCATTGAAAAACATGTTTTTCATATACCAGAAATGTTTGAAGCTACTGACTGAATGAAAGGAGCTGGCATCTCACTCTCTTTGAATCTTCTTTATCATGCTAGGATTAACAGGAAAAAGCTAAAAATTTCAGAATTGCACCGTGCAATGTGGAGATATTACTGTTTGTGCATTTACAATATTCATTGATTTTTGCCATTGAAAAACGTCCAGAAATGTTTGAAGCTACTGACTGAATGAAAGGAGCTGGCATCTCACTCTCTTTGAATCTTCTTTATCATGCTAGGATTAACAGGAAAAAGCTAAAAATTTCAGAATTGCACCGTGCAATGTGGAGATATTACTGTTTGTGCATTTACAATATTCATTGATTTTTGCCATTGAAAAACATGTTTTTCATATACCAGAAATGTTTGAAGCTACTGACTGAATGAAAGGAGCTGGCATCTCACTCTCTTTGAATCTTCTTTATCATGCTAGGATTAACAGGAAAAAGCTAAAAATTTCAGAATTGCACCTTGCAATGTGGAGATATTA
Organism: Phyllobates terribilis; assembly: GCF_046119375.1. Lineage (NCBI taxonomy): Eukaryota > Metazoa > Chordata > Amphibia > Anura > Dendrobatidae > Phyllobates > Phyllobates terribilis. Next base: position 123,035 of record NW_027365073.1, on the reverse strand, counting down.
CTGTTTGTGCATTTACAATATTCATTGATTTTTGCCATTGAAAAACGTCCAGAAATGTTTGAAGCTACTGACTGAATGAAAGGAGCTGGCATCTCACTCTCTTTGAATCTTCTTTATCATGCTAGGATTAACAGGAAAAAGCTAAAAATTTCAGAATTGCACCTTGCAATGTGGAGATATTACTGTTTGTGCATTTACAATATTCATTGATTTTTGCCATTGAAAAACGTCCAGAAATGTTTGAAGCTACTGACTGAATGAAAGGAGCTGGCATCTCACTCTCTTTGAATCTTCTTTATCATGCTAGGATTAACAGGAAAAAGCTAAAAATTTCAGAATTGCACCTTGCAATGTGGAGATATTACTGTTTGTGCATTTACAATATTCATTGATTTTTGCCATTGAAAAACATGTTTTTCATATACCAGAAATGTTTGAAGCTACTGACTGAATGAAAGGAGCTGGCATCTCACTCTCTTTGAATCTTCTTTATCATGCTAGGATTAGCAGGAAAAAGCAAAAAATTTCAGAATTGCACCGTGCAATGTGGAGATATTACTGTTTGTGCATTTACAATATTCATTGATTTTTGCCATTGAAAAACATGTTTTTCATATACCAGAAATGTTTGAAGCTACTGACTGAATGAAAGGAGCTGGCATCTCACTCCCTTTGAATCTTCTTTATCATGCTAGGATTAACAGGAAAAAGCAAAAAATTTCAGAATTGCACCTTGCAATGTGGAGATATTACTGTTTGTGCATTTACAATATTCATTGATTTTTGCCATTGAAAAACGTCCAGAAATGTTTGAAGCTACTGACTGAATGAAAGGAGCTGGCATCTCACTCTCTTTGAAACTTCTTTATCATGCTAGGATTAACAGGAAAAAGCAAAAAATTTCAGAATTGCACCTTGCAATGTGGAGATATTACTGTTTGTGCATTTACAATATTCATTGATTTTTGCCATTGAAAAACATGTTTTTCATATACCAGAAATGTTTGAAGCTACTGACTGAATGAAAGGAGCTGGCATCTCACTCTCTTTGAATCTTCTTTATCATGCTAGGATTAACAGGAAAAAAGCTAAAAATTTCAGAATTGCACCGTGCAATGTGGAGATATTACTGTTTGTGCATTTACAATATTCATTGATTTTTGCCATTGAAAAACATGTTTTTCATATACCAGAAATGTTTGAAGCTACTGACTGAATGAAAGGAGCTGGCATCTCACTCTCTTTGAATCTTCTTTATCATGCTAGGATTAACAGGAAAAAGCTAAAAATTTCAGAATTGCACCATGCAATGTGGAGATATTACTGTTTGTGCATTTACAATATTCATTGATTTTTGCCATTGAAAAACATGTTTTTCATATACCAGAAATGTTTGAAGCTACTGACTGAATGAAAGGAGCTGGCATCTCACTCTCTTTGAATCTTCTTTATCATGCTAGGATTAACAGGAAAAAGCTAAAAATTTCAGAATTGCACCTTGCAATGTGGAGATATTACTGTTTGTGCATTTACAATATTCATTGATTTTTGCCATTGAAAAACATGTTTTTCATATACCAGAAATGTTTGAAGCTACTGACTGAATGAAAGGAACTGGCATCTCACTCTCTTTGAATCTTCTTTATCATGCTAGGATTAACAGGAAAAAGCTAAAAATTTCAGAATTGCACCTTGCAATGTGGAGATATTACTGTTTGTGCATTTACAATATTCATTGATTTTTGCCATTGAAAAACGTCCAGAAATGTTTGAAGCTACTGACTGAATGAAAGGAGCTGGCATCTCACTCTCTTTGAATCTTCTTTATCATGCTAGGATTAACAGGAAAAAGCTAAAAATTTCAGAATTGCACTGTGCAATGTGGAGATATTACTGTTTGTGCATTTACAATATTCATTGATTTTTGCCATTGAAAAACATGTTTTTCATATACCAGAAATGTTTGAAGCTACTGACTGAATGAAAGGAGCTGGCATCTCACTCTCTTTGAATCTTCTTTATCATGCTAGGATTAACAGGAAAAAGCTAAAAATTTCAGAATTGCACCGTGCAATGTGGAGATATTACTGTTTGTGCATTTACAATATTCATTGATTTTTGCCATTGAAAAACATGTTTTTCATATACCAGAAATGTTTGAAGCTACTGACTGAATGAAAGGAGCTGGCATCTCACTCTCTTTGAATCTTCTTTATCATGCTAGGATTAACAGGAAAAAGCTAAAAATTTCAGAATTGCACCGTGCAATGTGGAGATATTACTGTTTGTGCATTTACAATATTCATTGATTTTTGCCATTGAAAAACATGTTTTTCATATACCAGAAATGTTTGAAGCTACTGACTGAATGAAAGGAGCTGGCATCTCACTCTCTTTGAATCTTCTTTATCATGCTAGGATTAACAGGAAAAAGCTAAAAATTTCAGAATTGCACCTTGCAATGTGGAGATATTACTGTTTGTGCATTTACAATATTCATTGATTTTTGCCATTGAAAAACGTCCAGAAATGTTTGAAGCTACTGACTGAATGAAAGGAGCTGGCATCTCACTCTCTTTGAATCTTCTTTATCATGCTAGGATTAACAGGAAAAAGCTAAAAATTTCAGAATTTCACCTTGCAATGTGGAGATATTACTGTTTGTGCATTTACAATATTCATTGATTTTTGCCATTGAAAAACATGTTTTTCATATACCAGAAATGTTTGAAGCTACTGACTGAATGAAAGGAGCTGGCATCTCACTCTCTTTGAATCTTCTTTATCATGCTAGGATTAACAGGAAAAAGCTAAAAATTTCAGAATTGCACCTTGCAATGTGGAGATATTACTGTTTGTGCATTTACAATATTCATTGATTTTTGCCATTGAAAAACATGTTTTTCATATACCAGAAATGTTTGAAGCTACTGACTGAATGAAAGGAGCTGGCATCTCACTCTCTTTGAATCTTCTTTATCATGCTAGGATTAACAGGAAAAAGCTAAAAATTTCAGAATTGCACCGTGCAATGTGGAGATATTACTGTTTGTGCATTTACAATATTCATTGATTTTTGCCATTGAAAAACATGTTTTTCATATACCAGAAATGTTTGAAGCTACTGACTGAATGAAAGGAGCTGGCATCTCACTCTCTTTGAATCTTCTTTATCATGCTAGGATTAACAGGAAAAAGCTAAAAATTTCAGAATTGCACGGTGCAATGTGGAGATATTACTGTTTGTGCATTTACAATATTCATTGATTTTTGCCATTGAAAAACGTCCAGAAATGTTTGAAGCTACTGACTGAATGAAAGGAGCTGGCATCTCACTCTCTTTGAATCTTCTTTATCATGCTAGGATTAGCAGGAAAAAGCAAAAAATTTCAGAATTGCACCGTGCAATGTGGAGATATTACTGTTTGTGCATTTACAATATTCATTGATTTTTGCCATTGAAAAACATGTTTTTCATATACCAGAAATGTTTGAAGCTACTGACTGAATGAAAGGAGCTGGCATCTCACTCTCTTTGAATCTTCTTTATCATGCTAGGATTAACAGGAAAAAGCTAAAAATTTCAGAATTGCACCGTGCAATGTGGAGATATTACTGTTTGTGCATTTACAATATTCATTGATTTTTGCCATTGAAAAACATGTTTTTCATATACCAGAAATGTTTGAAGCTACTGACTGAATGAAAGGAGCTGGCATCTCACTCTCTTTGAATCTTCTTTATCATGCTAGGATTAACAGGAAAAAGCTAAAAATTTCAGAATTGCACCGTGCAATGTGGAGATATTACTGTTTGTGCATTTACAATATTCATTGATTTTTGCCATTGAAAAACGTCCAGAAATGTTTGAAGCTACTGACTGAATGAAAGGAGCTGGCATCTCACTCTCTTTGAATCTTCTTTATCATGCTAGGATTAACAGGAAAAAGCTAAAAATTTCAGAATTGCACCGTGCAATGTGGAGATATTACTGTTTGTGCATTTACAATATTCATTGATTTTTGCCATTGACAAACATGTTTTTCATATACCAGAAATGTTTGAAGCTACTGACTGAATGAAAGGAGCTGGCATCTCACTCTCTTTGAATCTTCTTTATCATGCTAGGATTAACAGGAAAAAGCTAAAAATTTCAGAATTGCACCTTGCAATGTGGAGATATTACTGTTTGTGCATTTACAATATTCATTGATTTTTGCCATTGAAAAACGTCCAGAAATGTTTGAAGCTACTGACTGAATGAAAGGAGCTGGCATCTCACTCTCTTTGAATCTTTTTTATCATGCTAGGATTAAGAGGAAAAAGCTAAAAATTTCAGAATTGCACCTTGCAATGTGGAGATATTACTGTTTGTGCATTTACAATATTCATTGATTTTTGCCATTGAAAAACGTCCAGAAATGTTTGAAGCTACTGACTGAATGAAAGGAGCTGGCATCTCACTCTCTTTGAATCTTCTTTATCATGCTAGGATTAACAGGAAAAAGCTAAAAATTTCAGAATTGCACCTTGCAATGTGGAGATATTACTGTTTGTGCATTTACAATATTCATTGATTTTTGCCATTGAAAAACATGTTTTTCATATACCAGAAATGTTTGAAGCTACTGACTGAATGAAAGGAGCTGGCATCTCACTCTCTTTGAATCTTCTTTATCATGCTAGGATTAGCAGGAAAAAGCAAAAAATTTCAGAATTGCACCGTGCAATGTGGAGATATTACTGTTTGTGCATTTACAATATTCATTGATTTTTGCCATTGAAAAACATGTTTTTCATATACCAGAAATGTTTGAAGCTACTGACTGAATGAAAGGAGCTGGCATCTCACTCCCTTTGAATCTTCTTTATCATGCTAGGATTAACAGGAAAAAGCAAAAAATTTCAGAATTGCACCTTGCAATGTGGAGATATTACTGTTTGTGCATTTACAATATTCATTGATTTTTGCCATTGAAAAACGTCCAGAAATGTTTGAAGCTACTGACTGAATGAAAGGAGCTGGCATCTCACTCTCTTTGAAACTTCTTTATCATGCTAGGATTAACAGGAAAAAGCAAAAAATTTCAGAATTGCACCTTGCAATGTGGAGATATTACTGTTTGTGCATTTACAATATTCATTGATTTTTGCCATTGAAAAACATGTTTTTCATATACCAGAAATGTTTGAAGCTACTGACTGAATGAAAGGAGCTGGCATCTCACTCTCTTTGAATCTTCTTTATCATGCTAGGATTAACAGGAAAAAAGCTAAAAATTTCAGAATTGCACCGTGCAATGTGGAGATATTACTGTTTGTGCATTTACAATATTCATTGATTTTTGCCATTGAAAAACATGTTTTTCATATACCAGAAATGTTTGAAGCTACTGACTGAATGAAAGGAGCTGGCATCTCACTCTCTTTGAATCTTCTTTATCATGCTAGGATTAACAGGAAAAAGCTAAAAATTTCAGAATTGCACCATGCAATGTGGAGATATTACTGTTTGTGCATTTCCAATATTCATTGATTTTTGCCATTGAAAAACATGTTTTTCATATACCAGAAATGTTTGAAGCTACTGACTGAATGAAAGGAGCTGGCATCTCACTCTCTTTGAATCTTCTTTATCATGCTAGGATTAGCAGGAAAAAGCAAAAAATTTCAGAATTGCACCTTGCAATGTGGAGATATTACTGTTTGTGCATTTACAATATTCATTGATTTTTGCCATTGAAAAACATGTTTTTCATATACCAGAAATGTTTGAAGCTACTGACTGAATGAAAGGAGCTGGCATCTCACTCTCTTTGAATCTTCTTTATCATGCTAGGATTAACAGGAAAAAGCTAAAAATTTCAGAATTGCACCGTGCAATGTGGAGATATTACTGTTTGTGCATTTACAATATTCATTGATTTTTGCCATTGAAAAACATGTTTTTCATATACCAGAAATGTTTGAAGCTACTGACTGAATGAAAGGAGCTGGCATCTCACTCTCTTTGAATCTTCTTTATCATGCTAGGATTAACAGGAAAAAGCTAAAAATTTCAGAATTGCACCGTGCAATGTGGAGATATTACTGTTTGTGCATTTACAATATTCATTGATTTTTGCCATTGAAAAACATGTTTTTCATATACCAGAAATGTTTGAAGCTACTGACTGAATGAAAGGAGCTGGCATCTCACTCTCTTTGAATCTTCTTTATCATGCTAGGATTAGCAGGAAAAAGCTAAAAATTTCAGAATTGCACCGTGCAATGTGGAGATATTACTGTTTGTGCATTTACAATATTCATTGATTTTTGCCATTGAAAAACGTCCAGAAATGTTTGAAGCTACTGACTGAATGAAAGGAGCTGGCATCTCACTCTCTTTGAATCTTCTTTATCATGCTAGGATTAACAGGAAAAAGCTAAAAATTTCAGAATTGCACCTTGCAATGTGGAGATATTACTGTTTGTGCATTTGCAATATTCATTGATTTTTGCCATTGAAAAACATGTTTTTCATATACCAGAAATGTTTGAAGCTACTGACTGAATGAAAGGAGCTGGCATCTCACTCTCTTTGAATCTTCTTTATCATGCTAGGATTAACAGGAAAAAGTTAAAAATTTCAGAATTGCACCTTGCAATGTGGAGATATTACTGTTTGTGCATTTACAATATTCATTGATTTTTGCCATTGAAAAACATGTTTTTCATATACCAGAAATGTTTGAAGCTACTGACTGAATGAAAGGAGCTGGCATCTCACTCTCTTTGAATCTTCTTTATCATGCTAGGATTAGCAGGAAAAAGCTAAAAATTTCAGAATTGCACCTTGCAATGTGGAGATATTACTGTTTGTGCATTTACAATATTCATTGATTTTTGCCATTGAAAAACGTCCAGAAATGTTTGAAGCTACTGACTGAATGAAAGGAGCTGGCATCTCACTCTCTTTGAATCTTCTTTATCATGCTAGGATTAACAGGAAAAAGCTAAAAATTTCAGAATTGCACCTTGCAATGTGGAGATATTACTGTTTGTGCATTTACAATATTCATTGATTTTTGCCATTGAAAAACATGTTTTTCATATACCAGAAATGTTTGAAGCTACTGACTGAATGAAAGGAGCTGGCATCTCACTCTCTTTGAATCTTCTTTATCATGCTAGGATTAACAGGAAAAAGCTAAAAATTTCAGAATTGCACCTTGCAATGTGGAGATATTACTGTTTGTGCATTTACAATATTCATTGATTTTTGCCATTGAAAAACATGTTTTTCATATACCAGAAATGTTTGAAGCTACTGACTGAATGAAAGGAGCTGGCATCTCACTCTCTTTGAATGTTCTTTATCATGCTAGGATTAACAGGAAAAAGCTAAAAATTTCAGAATTGCACCGTGCAATGTGGAGATATTACTGTTTGTGCATTTACAATATTCATTGATTTTTGCCATTGAAAAACATGTTTTTCATATACCAGAAATGTTTGAAGCTACTGACTGAATGAAAGGAGCTGGCATCTCACTCTCTTTGAATCTTCTTTATCATGCTAGGATTAGCAGGAAAAAGCAAAAAATTTCAGAATTGCACCGTGCAATGTGGAGATATTACTGTTTGTGCATTTACAATATTCATTGATTTTTGCCATTGAAAAACGTCCAGAAATGTTTGAAGCTACTGACTGAATGAAAGGAGGTGGCATCTCACTCTCTTTGAATCTTCTTTATCATGCTAGGATTAACAGGAAAAAGCTAAAAATTTCAGAATTGCACCGTGCAATGTGGAGATATTACTGTTTGTGCATTTACAATATTCATTGATTTTTGCCATTGAAAAACATGTTTTTCATATACCAGAAATGTTTGAAGCTACTGACTGAATGAAAGGAGCTGGCATCTCACTCTCTTTGAATCTTCTTTATCATGCTAGGATTAGCAGGAAAAAGCAAAAAATTTCAGAATTGCACCATGCAATGTGGAGATATTACTGTTTGTGCATTTACAATATTCATTGATTTTTGCCATTGAAAAACGTCCAGAAATGTTTGAAGCTACTGACTGAATGAAAGGAGCTGGCATCTCACTCTCTTTGAATCTTCTTTATCATGCTAGGATTAGCAGGAAAAAGCAAAAAATTTCAGAATTGCACCGTGCAATGTGGAGATATTACTGTTTGTGCATTTACAATATTCATTGATTTTTGCCATTGAAAAACATGTTTTTCATATACCAGAAATGTTTGAAGCTACTGACTGAATGAAAGGAGCTGGCATCTCACTCTCTTTGAATCTTCTTTATCATGCTAGGATTAACAGGAAAAAAGCTAAAAATTTCAGAATTGCACCGTGCAATGTGGAGATATTACTGTTTGTGCATTTACAATATTCATTGATTTTTGCCATTGAAAAACATGTTTTTCATATACCAGAAATGTTTGAAGCTACTGACTGAATGAAAGGAGCTGGCATCTCACTCTCTTTGAATCTTCTTTATCATGCTAGGATTAACAGGAAAAAGCTAAAAATTTCAGAATTGCACCATGCAATGTGGAGATATTACTGTTTGTGCATTTACAATATTCATTGATTTTTGCCATTGAAAAACATGTTTTTCATATACCAGAAATGTTTGAAGCTACTGACTGAATGAAAGGAGCTGGCATCTCACTCTCTTTGAATCTTCTTTATCATGCTAGGATTAACAGGAAAAAGCTAAAAATTTCAGAATTGCACCTTGCAATGTGGAGATATTACTGTTTGTGCATTTACAATATTCATTGATTTTTGCCATTGAAAAACATGTTTTTCATATACCAGAAATGTTTGAAGCTACTGACTGAATGAAAGGAACTGGCATCTCACTCTCTTTGAATCTTCTTTATCATGCTAGGATTAACAGGAAAAAGCTAAAAATTTCAGAATTGCACCTTGCAATGTGGAGATATTACTGTTTGTGCATTTACAATATTCATTGATTTTTGCCATTGAAAAACGTCCAGAAATGTTTGAAGCTACTGACTGAATGAAAGGAGCTGGCATCTCACTCTCTTTGAATCTTCTTTATCATGCTAGGATTAACAGGAAAAAGCTAAAAATTTCAGAATTGCACTGTGCAATGTGGAGATATTACTGTTTGTGCATTTACAATATTCATTGATTTTTGCCATTGAAAAACATGTTTTTCATATACCAGAAATGTTTGAAGCTACTGACTGAATGAAAGGAGCTGGCATCTCACTCTCTTTGAATCTTCTTTATCATGCTAGGATTAACAGGAAAAAGCTAAAAATTTCAGAATTGCACCGTGCAATGTGGAGATATTACTGTTTGTGCATTTACAATATTCATTGATTTTTGCCATTGAAAAACATGTTTTTCATATACCAGAAATGTTTGAAGCTACTGACTGAATGAAAGGAGCTGGCATCTCACTCTCTTTGAATCTTCTTTATCATGCTAGGATTAACAGGAAAAAGCTAAAAATTTCAGAATTGCACCGTGCAATGTGGAGATATTACTGTTTGTGCATTTACAATATTCATTGATTTTTGCCATTGAAAAACATGTTTTTCATATACCAGAAATGTTTGAAGCTACTGACTGAATGAAAGGAGCTGGCATCTCACTCTCTTTGAATCTTCTTTATCATGCTAGGATTAACAGGAAAAAGCTAAAAATTTCAGAATTGCACCTTGCAATGTGGAGATATTACTGTTTGTGCATTTACAATATTCATTGATTTTTGCCATTGAAAAACGTCCAGAAATGTTTGAAGCTACTGACTGAATGAAAGGAGCTGGCATCTCACTCTCTTTGAATCTTCTTTATCATGCTAGGATTAACAGGAAAAAGCTAAAAATTTCAGAATTTCACCTTGCAATGTGGAGATATTACTGTTTGTGCATTTACAATATTCATTGATTTTTGCCATTGAAAAACATGTTTTTCATATACCAGAAATGTTTGAAGCTACTGACTGAATGAAAGGAGCTGGCATCTCACTCTCTTTGAATCTTCTTTATCATGCTAGGATTAACAGGAAAAAGCTAAAAATTTCAGAATTGCACCTTGCAATGTGGAGATATTACTGTTTGTGCATTTACAATATTCATTGATTTTTGCCATTGAAAAACATGTTTTTCATATACCAGAAATGTTTGAAGCTACTGACTGAATGAAAGGAGCTGGCATCTCACTCTCTTTGAATCTTCTTTATCATGCTAGGATTAACAGGAAAAAGCTAAAAATTTCAGAATTGCACCGTGCAATGTGGAGATATTACTGTTTGTGCATTTACAATATTCATTGATTTTTGCCATTGAAAAACATGTTTTTCATATACCAGAAATGTTTGAAGCTACTGACTGAATGAAAGGAGCTGGCATCTCACTCTCTTTGAATCTTCTTTATCATGCTAGGATTAACAGGAAAAAGCTAAAAATTTCAGAATTGCACGGTGCAATGTGGAGATATTACTGTTTGTGCATTTACAATATTCATTGATTTTTGCCATTGAAAAACGTCCAGAAATGTTTGAAGCTACTGACTGAATGAAAGGAGCTGGCATCTCACTCTCTTTGAATCTTCTTTATCATGCTAGGATTAGCAGGAAAAAGCAAAAAATTTCAGAATTGCACCGTGCAATGTGGAGATATTACTGTTTGTGCATTTACAATATTCATTGATTTTTGCCATTGAAAAACATGTTTTTCATATACCAGAAATGTTTGAAGCTACTGACTGAATGAAAGGAGCTGGCATCTCACTCTCTTTGAATCTTCTTTATCATGCTAGGATTAACAGGAAAAAGCAAAAAATTTCAGAATTGCACCGTGCAATGTGGAGATATTACTGTTTGTGCATTTACAATATTCATTGATTTTTGCCATTGAAAAACATGTTTTTCATATACCAGAAATGTTTGAAGCTACTGACTGAATGAAAGGAGCTGGCATCTCACTCTCTTTGAATCTTCTTTATCATGCTAGGATTAACAGGAAAAAGCTAAAAATTTCAGAATTGCACCGTGCAATGTGGAGATATTACTGTTTGTGCATTTACAATATTCATTGATTTTTGCCATTGAAAAACGTCCAGAAATGTTTGAAGCTACTGACTGAATGAAAGGAGCTGGCATCTCACTCTCTTTGAATCTTCTTTATCATGCTAGGATTAACAGGAAAAAGCTAAAAATTTCAGAATTGCACCGTGCAATGTGGAGATATTACTGTTTGTGCATTTACAATATTCATTGATTTTTGCCATTGACAAACATGTTTTTCATATACCAGAAATGTTTGAAGCTACTGACTGAATGAAAGGAGCTGGCATCTCACTCTCTTTGAATCTTCTTTATCATGCTAGGATTAACAGGAAAAAGCTAAAAATTTCAGAATTGCACCTTGCAATGTGGAGATATTACTGTTTGTGCATTTACAATATTCATTGATTTTTGCCATTGAAAAACGTCCAGAAATGTTTGAAGCTACTGACTGAATGAAAGGAGCTGGCATCTCACTCTCTTTGAATCTTTTTTATCATGCTAGGATTAAGAGGAAAAAGCTAAAAATTTCAGAATTGCACCTTGCAATGTGGAGATATTACTGTTTGTGCATTTACAATATTCATTGATTTTTGCCATTGAAAAACGTCCAGAAATGTTTGAAGCTACTGACTGAATGAAAGGAGCTGGCATCTCACTCTCTTTGAATCTTCTTTATCATGCTAGGATTAACAGGAAAAAGCTAAAAATTTCAGAATTGCACCTTGCAATGTGGAGATATTACTGTTTGTGCATTTACAATATTCATTGATTTTTGCCATTGAAAAACATGTTTTTCATATACCAGAAATGTTTGAAGCTACTGACTGAATGAAAGGAGCTGGCATCTCACTCTCTTTGAATCTTCTTTATCATGCTAGGATTAGCAGGAAAAAGCAAAAAATTTCAGAATTGCACCGTGCAATGTGGAGATATTACTGTTTGTGCATTTACAATATTCATTGATTTTTGCCATTGAAAAACATGTTTTTCATATACCAGAAATGTTTGAAGCTACTGACTGAATGAAAGGAGCTGGCATCTCACTCCCTTTGAATCTTCTTTATCATGCTAGGATTAACAGGAAAAAGCAAAAAATTTCAGAATTGCACCTTGCAATGTGGAGATATTACTGTTTGTGCATTTACAATATTCATTGATTTTTGCCATTGAAAAACGTCCAGAAATGTTTGAAGCTACTGACTGAATGAAAGGAGCTGGCATCTCACTCTCTTTGAAACTTCTTTATCATGCTAGGATTAACAGGAAAAAGCAAAAAATTTCAGAATTGCACCTTGCAATGTGGAGATATTACTGTTTGTGCATTTACAATATTCATTGATTTTTGCCATTGAAAAACATGTTTTTCATATACCAGAAATGTTTGAAGCTACTGACTGAATGAAAGGAGCTGGCATCTCACTCTCTTTGAATCTTCTTTATCATGCTAGGATTAACAGGAAAAAAGCTAAAAATTTCAGAATTGCACCGTGCAATGTGGAGATATTACTGTTTGTGCATTTACAATATTCATTGATTTTTGCCATTGAAAAACATGTTTTTCATATACCAGAAATGTTTGAAGCTACTGACTGAATGAAAGGAGCTGGCATCTCACTCTCTTTGAATCTTCTTTATCATGCTAGGATTAACAGGAAAAAGCTAAAAATTTCAGAATTGCACCATGCAATGTGGAGATATTACTGTTTGTGCATTTCCAATATTCATTGATTTTTGCCATTGAAAAACATGTTTTTCATATACCAGAAATGTTTGAAGCTACTGACTGAATGAAAGGAGCTGGCATCTCACTCTCTTTGAATCTTCTTTATCATGCTAGGATTAGCAGGAAAAAGCAAAAAATTTCAGAATTGCACCTTGCAATGTGGAGATATTACTGTTTGTGCATTTACAATATTCATTGATTTTTGCCATTGAAAAACATGTTTTTCATATACCAGAAATGTTTGAAGCTACTGACTGAATGAAAGGAGCTGGCATCTCACTCTCTTTGAATCTTCTTTATCATGCTAGGATTAACAGGAAAAAGCTAAAAATTTCAGAATTGCACCGTGCAATGTGGAGATATTACTGTTTGTGCATTTACAATATTCATTGATTTTTGCCATTGAAAAACATGTTTTTCATATACCAGAAATGTTTGAAGCTACTGACTGAATGAAAGGAGCTGGCATCTCACTCTCTTTGAATCTTCTTTATCATGCTAGGATTAACAGGAAAAAGCTAAAAATTTCAGAATTGCACCGTGCAATGTGGAGATATTACTGTTTGTGCATTTACAATATTCATTGATTTTTGCCATTGAAAAACATGTTTTTCATATACCAGAAATGTTTGAAGCTACTGACTGAATGAAAGGAGCTGGCATCTCACTCTCTTTGAATCTTCTTTATCATGCTAGGATTAGCAGGAAAAAGCTAAAAATTTCAGAATTGCACCGTGCAATGTGGAGATATTACTGTTTGTGCATTTACAATATTCATTGATTTTTGCCATTGAAAAACGTCCAGAAATGTTTGAAGCTACTGACTGAATGAAAGGAGCTGGCATCTCACTCTCTTTGAATCTTCTTTATCATGCTAGGATTAACAGGAAAAAGCTAAAAATTTCAGAATTGCACCTTGCAATGTGGAGATATTACTGTTTGTGCATTTGCAATATTCATTGATTTTTGCCATTGAAAAACATGTTTTTCATATACCAGAAATGTTTGAAGCTACTGACTGAATGAAAGGAGCTGGCATCTCACTCTCTTTGAATCTTCTTTATCATGCTAGGATTAACAGGAAAAAGTTAAAAATTTCAGAATTGCACCTTGCAATGTGGAGATATTACTGTTTGTGCATTTACAATATTCATTGATTTTTGCCATTGAAAAACATGTTTTTCATATACCAGAAATGTTTGAAGCTACTGACTGAATGAAAGGAGCTGGCATCTCACTCTCTTTGAATCTTCTTTATCATGCTAGGATTAGCAGGAAAAAGCTAAAAATTTCAGAATTGCACCTTGCAATGTGGAGATATTACTGTTTGTGCATTTACAATATTCATTGATTTTTGCCATTGAAAAACGTCCAGAAATGTTTGAAGCTACTGACTGAATGAAAGGAGCTGGCATCTCACTCTCTTTGAATCTTCTTTATCATGCTAGGATTAACAGGAAAAAGCTAAAAATTTCAGAATTGCACCTTGCAATGTGGAGATATTACTGTTTGTGCATTTACAATATTCATTGATTTTTGCCATTGAAAAACATGTTTTTCATATACCAGAAATGTTTGAAGCTACTGACTGAATGAAAGGAGCTGGCATCTCACTCTCTTTGAATCTTCTTTATCATGCTAGGATTAACAGGAAAAAGCTAAAAATTTCAGAATTGCACCTTGCAATGTGGAGATATTACTGTTTGTGCATTTACAATATTCATTGATTTTTGCCATTGAAAAACATGTTTTTCATATACCAGAAATGTTTGAAGCTACTGACTGAATGAAAGGAGCTGGCATCTCACTCTCTTTGAATGTTCTTTATCATGCTAGGATTAACAGGAAAAAGCTAAAAATTTCAGAATTGCACCGTGCAATGTGGAGATATTACTGTTTGTGCATTTACAATATTCATTGATTTTTGCCATTGAAAAACATGTTTTTCATATACCAGAAATGTTTGAAGCTACTGACTGAATGAAAGGAGCTGGCATCTCACTCTCTTTGAATCTTCTTTATCATGCTAGGATTAGCAGGAAAAAGCAAAAAATTTCAGAATTGCACCGTGCAATGTGGAGATATTACTGTTTGTGCATTTACAATATTCATTGATTTTTGCCATTGAAAAACGTCCAGAAATGTTTGAAGCTACTGACTGAATGAAAGGAGGTGGCATCTCACTCTCTTTGAATCTTCTTTATCATGCTAGGATTAACAGGAAAAAGCTAAAAATTTCAGAATTGCACCGTGCAATGTGGAGATATTACTGTTTGTGCATTTACAATATTCATTGATTTTTGCCATTGAAAAACATGTTTTTCATATACCAGAAATGTTTGAAGCTACTGACTGAATGAAAGGAGCTGGCATCTCACTCTCTTTGAATCTTCTTTATCATGCTAGGATTAGCAGGAAAAAGCAAAAAATTTCAGAATTGCACCATGCAATGTGGAGATATTACTGTTTGTGCATTTACAATATTCATTGATTTTTGCCATTGAAAAACGTCCAGAAATGTTTGAAGCTACTGACTGAATGAAAGGAGCTGGCATCTCACTCTCTTTGAATCTTCTTTATCATGCTAGGATTAGCAGGAAAAAGCAAAAAATTTCAGAATTGCACCGTGCAATGTGGAGATATTACTGTTTGTGCATTTACAATATTCATTGATTTTTGCCATTGAAAAACATGTTTTTCATATACCAGAAATGTTTGAAGCTACTGACTGAATGAAAGGAGCTGGCATCTCACTCTCTTTGAATCTTCTTTATCATGCTAGGATTAACAGGAAAAAGCTAAAAATTTCAGAATTGCACCTTGCAATGTGGAGATATTACTGTTTGTGCATTTACAATATTCATTGATTTTTGCCATTGAAAAACATGTTTTTCATATACCAGAAATGTTTGAAGCTACTGACTGAATGAAAGGAGCTGGCATCTCACTCTCTTTGAATCTTCTTTATCATGCTAGGATTAACAGGAAAAAGCTAAAAATTTCAGAATTGCACCGTGCAATGTGGAGATATTACTGTTTGTGCATTTACAATATTCATTGATTTTTGCCATTGAAAAACATGTTTTTCATATACCAGAAATGTTTGAAGCTACTGACTGAATGAAAGGAGCTGGCATCTCACTCTCTTTGAATCTTCTTTATCATGCTAGGATTAGCAGGAAAAAGCAAAAAATTTCAGAATTGCACCTTGCAATGTGGAGATATTACTGTTTGTGCATTTACAATATTCATTGATTTTTGCCATTGAAAAACGTCCAGAAATGTTTGAAGCTACTGACTGAATGAAAGGAGCTGGCATCTCACTCTCTTTGAATCTTCTTTATCATGCTAGGATTAACAGGAAAAAGCTAAAAATTTCAGAATTGCACCGTGCAATGTGGAGATATTACTGTTTGTGCATTTACAATATTCATTGATTTTTGCCATTGAAAAACATGTTTTTCATATACCAGAAATGTTTGAAGCTACTGACTGAATGAAAGGAGCTGGCATCTCACTCTCTTTGAATCTTCTTTATCATGCTAGGATTAACAGGAAAAAGCAAAAAATTTCAGAATTGCACCGTGCAATGTGGAGATATTACTGTTTGTGCATTTACAATATTCATTGATTTTTGCCATTGAAAAACATGTTTTTCATATACCAGAAATGTTTGAAGCTACTGACTGAATGAAAGGAGCTGGCATCTCACTCTCTTTGAATCTTCTTTATCATGCTAGGATTAGCAGGAAAAAGCTAAAAATTTCAGAATTGCACCGTGCAATGTGGAGATATTACTGTTTGTGCATTTACAATATTCATTGATTTTTGCCATTGAAAAACATGTTTTTCATATACCAGAAATGTTTGAAGCTACTGACTGAATGAAAGGAGCTGGCATCTCACTCTCTTTGAATCTTCTTTATCATGCTAGGATTAGCAGGAAAAAGCAAAAAATTTCAGAATTGCACCGTGCAATGTGGAGATATTACTGTTTGTGCATTTACAATATTCATTGATTTTTGCCATTGAAAAACATGTTTTTCATATACCAGAAATGTTTGAAGCTACTGACTGAATGAAAGGAGCTGGCATCTCACTCTCTTTGAATCTTCTTTATCATGCTAGGATTAACAGGAAAAAGCTAAAAATTTCAGAATTGCACCGTGCAATGTGGAGATATTACTGTTTGTGCATTTACAATATTCATTGATTTTTGCCATTGAAAAACGTCCAGAAATGTTTGAAGCTACTGACTGAATGAAAGGAGCTGGCATCTCACTCTCTTTGAATCTTCTTTATCATGCTAGGATTAACAGGAAAAAGCTAAAAATTTCAGAATTGCACCTTGCAATGTGGAGATATTACTGTTTGTGCATTTACAATATTCATTGATTTTTGCCATTGAAAAACATGTTTTTCATATACCAGAAATGTTTGAAGCTACTGACTGAATGAAAGGAGCTGGCATCTCACTCTCTTTGAATCTTCTTTATCATGCTAGGATTAACAGGAAAAAGCTAAAAATTTCAGAATTGCACCTTGCAATGTGGAGATATTACTGTTTGTGCATTTACAATATTCATTGATTTTTGCCATTGAAAAACATGTTTTTCATATACCAGAAATGTTTGAAGCTACTGACTGAATGAAAGGAGCTGACATCTCACTCTCTTTGAATCTTCTTTATCATGCTAGGATTAGCAGGAAAAAGCTAAAAATTTCAGAATTGCACCGTGCAATGTGGAGATATTACTGTTTGTGCATTTACAATATTCATTGATTTTTGCCATTGAAAAACATGTTTTTCATATACCAGAAATGTTTGAAGCTACTGACTGAATGAAAGGAGCTGGCATCTCACTCTCTTTGAATCTTCTTTATCATGCTAGGATTAACAGGAAAAAGCTAAAAATTTCAGAATTGCACCTTGCAATGTGGAGATATTACTGTTTGTGCATTTACAATATTCATTGATTTTTGCCATTGAAAAACATGTTTTTCATATACCAGAAATGTTTGAAGCTACTGACTGAATGAAAGGAGCTGGCATCTCACTCTCTTTGAATCTTCTTTATCATGCTAGGATTAACAGGAAAAAGCTAAAAATTTCAGAATTGCACCGTGCAATGTGGAGATATTACTGTTTGTGCATTTACAATATTCATTGATTTTTGCCATTGAAAAACATGTTTTTCATATACCAGAAATGTTTGAAGCTACTGACTGAATGAAAGGAGCTGGCATCTCACTCTCTTTGAATCTTCTTTATCATGCTAGGATTAGCAGGAAAAAGCTAAAAATTTCAGAATTGCACCGTGCAATGTGGAGATATTACTGTTTGTGCATTTACAATATTCATTGATTTTTGCCATTGAAAAACGTCCAGAAATGTTTGAAGCTACTGACTGAATGAAAGGAGCTGGCATCTCACTCTCTTTGAATCTTCTTTATCATGCTAGGATTAACAGGAAAAAGCTAAAAATTTCAGAATTGCACCTTGCAATGTGGAGATATTACTGTTTGTGCATTTGCAATATTCATTGATTTTTGCCATTGAAAAACATGTTTTTCATATACCAGAAATGTTTGAAGCTACTGACTGAATGAAAGGAGCTGGCATCTCACTCTCTTTGAATCTTCTTTATCATGCTAGGATTAACAGGAAAAAGTTAAAAATTTCAGAATTGCACCTTGCAATGTGGAGATATTACTGTTTGTGCATTTACAATATTCATTGATTTTTGCCATTGAAAAACATGTTTTTCATATACCAGAAATGTTTGAAGCTACTGACTGAATGAAAGGAGCTGGCATCTCACTCTCTTTGAATCTTCTTTATCATGCTAGGATTAGCAGGAAAAAGCTAAAAATTTCAGAATTGCACCTTGCAATGTGGAGATATTACTGTTTGTGCATTTACAATATTCATTGATTTTTGCCATTGAAAAACGTCCAGAAATGTTTGAAGCTACTGACTGAATGAAAGGAGCTGGCATCTCACTCTCTTTGAATCTTCTTTATCATGCTAGGATTAACAGGAAAAAGCTAAAAATTTCAGAATTGCACCTTGCAATGTGGAGATATTACTGTTTGTGCATTTACAATATTCATTGATTTTTGCCATTGAAAAACATGTTTTTCATATACCAGAAATGTTTGAAGCTACTGACTGAATGAAAGGAGCTGGCATCTCACTCTCTTTGAATCTTCTTTATCATGCTAGGATTAGCAGGAAAAAGCAAAAAATTTCAGAATTGCACCGTGCAATGTGGAGATATTACTGTTTGTGCATTTACAATATTCATTGATTTTTGCCATTGAAAAACGTCCAGAAATGTTTGAAGCTACTGACTGAATGAAAGGAGGTGGCATCTCACTCTCTTTGAATCTTCTTTATCATGCTAGGATTAACAGGAAAAAGCTAAAAATTTCAGAATTGCACCGTGCAATGTGGAGATATTACTGTTTGTGCATTTACAATATTCATTGATTTTTGCCATTGAAAAACATGTTTTTCATATACCAGAAATGTTTGAAGCTACTGACTGAATGAAAGGAGCTGGCATCTCACTCTCTTTGAATCTTCTTTATCATGCTAGGATTAGCAGGAAAAAGCAAAAAATTTCAGAATTGCACCTTGCAATGTGGAGATATTACTGTTTGTGCATTTACAATATTCATTGATTTTTGCCATTGAAAAACGTCCAGAAATGTTTGAAGCTACTGACTGAATGAAAGGAGCTGGCATCTCACTCTCTTTGAATCTTCTTTATCATGCTAGGATTAGCAGGAAAAAGCAAAAAATTTCAGAATTGCACCGTGCAATGTGGAGATATTACTGTTTGTGCATTTACAATATTCATTGATTTTTGCCATTGAAAAACATGTTTTTCATATACCAGAAATGTTTGAAGCTACTGACTGAATGAAAGGAGCTGGCATCTCACTCTCTTTGAATCTTCTTTATCATGCTAGGATTAACAGGAAAAAGCTAAAAATTTCAGAATTGCACCTTGCAATGTGGAGATATTACTGTTTGTGCATTTACAATATTCATTGATTTTTGCCATTGAAAAACATGTTTTTCATATACCAGAAATGTTTGAAGCTACTGACTGAATGAAAGGAGCTGGCATCTCACTCTCTTTGAATCTTCTTTATCATGCTAGGATTAACAGGAAAAAGCTAAAAATTTCAGAATTGCACCGTGCAATGTGGAGATATTACTGTTTGTGCATTTACAATATTCATTGATTTTTGCCATTGAAAAACATGTTTTTCATATACCAGAAATGTTTGAAGCTACTGACTGAATGAAAGGAGCTGGCATCTCACTCTCTTTGAATCTTCTTTATCATGCTAGGATTAGCAGGAAAAAGCAAAAAATTTCAGAATTGCACCTTGCAATGTGGAGATATTACTGTTTGTGCATTTACAATATTCATTGATTTTTGCCATTGAAAAACGTCCAGAAATGTTTGAAGCTACTGACTGAATGAAAGGAGCTGGCATCTCACTCTCTTTGAATCTTCTTTATCATGCTAGGATTAACAGGAAAAAGCTAAAAATTTCAGAATTGCACCGTGCAATGTGGAGATATTACTGTTTGTGCATTTACAATATTCATTGATTTTTGCCATTGAAAAACATGTTTTTCATATACCAGAAATGTTTGAAGCTACTGACTGAATGAAAGGAGCTGGCATCTCACTCTCTTTGAATCTTCTTTATCATGCTAGGATTAACAGGAAAAAGCAAAAAATTTCAGAATTGCACCGTGCAATGTGGAGATATTACTGTTTGTGCATTTACAATATTCATTGATTTTTGCCATTGAAAAACATGTTTTTCATATACCAGAAATGTTTGAAGCTACTGACTGAATGAAAGGAGCTGGCATCTCACTCTCTTTGAATCTTCTTTATCATGCTAGGATTAGCAGGAAAAAGCTAAAAATTTCAGAATTGCACCGTGCAATGTGGAGATATTACTGTTTGTGCATTTACAATATTCATTGATTTTTGCCATTGAAAAACATGTTTTTCATATACCAGAAATGTTTGAAGCTACTGACTGAATGAAAGGAGCTGGCATCTCACTCTCTTTGAATCTTCTTTATCATGCTAGGATTAGCAGGAAAAAGCAAAAAATTTCAGAATTGCACCGTGCAATGTGGAGATATTACTGTTTGTGCATTTACAATATTCATTGATTTTTGCCATTGAAAAACATGTTTTTCATATACCAGAAATGTTTGAAGCTACTGACTGAATGAAAGGAGCTGGCATCTCACTCTCTTTGAATCTTCTTTATCATGCTAGGATTAACAGGAAAAAGCTAAAAATTTCAGAATTGCACCGTGCAATGTGGAGATATTACTGTTTGTGCATTTACAATATTCATTGATTTTTGCCATTGAAAAACGTCCAGAAATGTTTGAAGCTACTGACTGAATGAAAGGAGCTGGCATCTCACTCTCTTTGAATCTTCTTTATCATGCTAGGATTAACAGGAAAAAGCTAAAAATTTCAGAATTGCACCTTGCAATGTGGAGATATTACTGTTTGTGCATTTACAATATTCATTGATTTTTGCCATTGAAAAACATGTTTTTCATATACCAGAAATGTTTGAAGCTACTGACTGAATGAAAGGAGCTGGCATCTCACTCTCTTTGAATCTTCTTTATCATGCTAGGATTAACAGGAAAAAGCTAAAAATTTCAGAATTGCACCTTGCAATGTGGAGATATTACTGTTTGTGCATTTACAATATTCATTGATTTTTGCCATTGAAAAACATGTTTTTCATATACCAGAAATGTTTGAAGCTACTGACTGAATGAAAGGAGCTGACATCTCACTCTCTTTGAATCTTCTTTATCATGCTAGGATTAGCAGGAAAAAGCTAAAAATTTCAGAATTGCACCGTGCAATGTGGAGATATTACTGTTTGTGCATTTACAATATTCATTGATTTTTGCCATTGAAAAACATGTTTTTCATATACCAGAAATGTTTGAAGCTACTGACTGAATGAAAGGAGCTGGCATCTCACTCTCTTTGAATCTTCTTTATCATGCTAGGATTAACAGGAAAAAGCTAAAAATTTCAGAATTGCACCTTGCAATGTGGAGATATTACTGTTTGTGCATTTACAATATTCATTGATTTTTGCCATTGAAAAACATGTTTTTCATATACCAGAAATGTTTGAAGCTACTGACTGAATGAAAGGAGCTGGCATCTCACTCTCTTTGAATCTTCTTTATCATGCTAGGATTAACAGGAAAAAGCTAAAAATTTCAGAATTGCACCGTGCAATGTGGAGATATTACTGTTTGTGCATTTACAATATTCATTGATTTTTGCCATTGAAAAACATGTTTTTCATATACCAGAAATGTTTGAAGCTACTGACTGAATGAAAGGAGCTGGCATCTCACTCTCTTTGAATCTTCTTTATCATGCTAGGATTAACAGGAAAAAGCAAAAAATTTCAGAATTGCACCTTGCAATGTGGAGATATTACTGTTTGTGCATTTACAATATTCATTGATTTTTGCCATTGAAAAACGTCCAGAAATGTTTGAAGCTACTGACTGAATGAAAGGAGCTGGCATCTCACTCTCTTTGAATCTTCTTTATCATGCTAGGATTAGCAGGAAAAAGCAAAAAATTTCAGAATTGCACCTTGCAATGTGGAGATATTACTGTTTGTGCATTTACAATATTCATTGATTTTTGCCATTGAAAAACATGTTTTTCATATACCAGAAATGTTTGAAGCTACTGACTGAATGAAAGGAGCTGGCATCTCACTCTCTTTGAATCTTCTTTATCATGCTAGGATTAGCAGGAAAAAGCAAAAAATTTCAGAATTGCACCGTGCAATGTGGAGATATTACTGTTTGTGCATTTACAATATTCATTGATTTTTGCCATTGAAAAACATGTTTTTCATATACCAGAAATGTTTGAAGCTACTGACTGAATGAAAGGAGCTGGCATCTCACTCTCTTTGAATCTTCTTTATCATGCTAGGATTAGCAGGAAAAAGCAAAAAATTTCAGAATTGCACCTTGCAATGTGGAGATATTACTGTTTGTGCATTTACAATATTCATTGATTTTTGCCATTGAAAAACATGTTTTTCATATACCAGAAATGTTTGAAGCTACTGACTGAATGAAAGGAGCTGGCATCTCACTCTCTTTGAATCTTCTTTATCATGCTAGGATTAGCAGGAAAAAGCTAAAAATTTCAGAATTGCACCTTGCAATGTGGAGATATTACTGTTTGTGCATTTACAATATTCATTGATTTTTGCCATTGAAAAACATGTTTTTCATATACCAGAAATGTTTGAAGCTACTGACTGAATGAAAGGAGCTGGCATCTCACTCTCTTTGAATCTTCTTTATCATGCTAGGATTAACAGGAAAAAGCTAAAAATTTCAGAATTGCACCTTGCAATGTGGAGATATTACTGTTTGTGCATTTACAATATTCATTGATTTTTGCCATTGAAAAACGTCCAGAAATGTTTGAAGCTACTGACTGAATGAAAGGAGCTGGCATCTCACTCTCTTTGAATCTTCTTTATCATGCTAGGATTAACAGGAAAAAGCTAAAAATTTCAGAATTGCACCGTGCAATGTGGAGATATTACTGTTTGTGCATTTACAATATTCATTGATTTTTGCCATTGAAAAACGTCCAGAAATGTTTGAAGCTACTGACTGAATGAAAGGAGCTGGCATCTCACTCTCTTTGAATCTTCTTTATCATGCTAGGATTAGCAGGAAAAAGCAAAAAATTTCAGAATTGCACCTTGCAATGTGGAGATATTACTGTTTGTGCATTTACAATATTCATTGATTTTTGCCATTGAAAAACATGTTTTTCATATACCAGAAATGTTTGAAGCTACTGACTGAATGAAAGGAGCTGGCATCTCACTCTCTTTGAATCTTCTTTATCATGCTAGGATTAGCAGGAAAAAGCAAAAAATTTCAGAATTGCACCGTGCAATGTGGAGATATTACTGTTTGTGCATTTACAATATTCATTGATTTTTGCCATTGAAAAACGTCCAGAAATGTTTGAAGCTACTGACTGAATGAAAGGAGCTGGCATCTCACTCTCTTTGAATCTTCTTTATCATGCTAGGATTAGCAGGAAAAAGCTAAAAATTTCAGAATTGCACCGTGCAATGTGGAGATATTACTGTTTGTGCATTTACAATATTCATTGATTTTTGCCATTGAAAAACGTCCAGAAATGTTTGAAGCTACTGACTGAATGAAAGGAGCTGGCATCTCACTCTCTTTGAATCTTCTTTATCATGCTAGGATTAACAGGAAAAAGCTAAAAATTTCAGAATTGCACCTTGCAATGTGGAGATATTACTGTTTGTGCATTTACAATATTCATTGATTTTTGCCATTGAAAAACGTCCAGAAATGTTTGAAGCTACTGACTGAATGAAAGGAGCTGGCATCTCACTCTCTTTGAATCTTCTTTATCATGCTAGGATTAACAGGAAAAAGCTAAAAATTTCAGAATTTCACCTTGCAATGTGGAGATATTACTGTTTGTGCATTTACAATATTCATTGATTTTTGCCATTGAAAAACATGTTTTTCATATACCAGAAATGTTTGAAGCTACTGACTGAATGAAAGGAGCTGGCATCTCACTCTCTTTGAATCTTCTTTATCATGCTAGGATTAACAGGAAAAAGCTAAAAATTTCAGAATTGCACCTTGCAATGTGGAGATATTACTGTTTGTGCATTTACAATATTCATTGATTTTTGCCATTGAAAAACATGTTTTTCATATACCAGAAATGTTTGAAGCTACTGACTGAATGAAAGGAGCTGGCATCTCACTCTCTTTGAATCTTCTTTATCATGCTAGGATTAACAGGAAAAAGCTAAAAATTTCAGAATTGCACCGTGCAATGTGGAGATATTACTGTTTGTGCATTTACAATATTCATTGATTTTTGCCATTGAAAAACATGTTTTTCATATACCAGAAATGTTTGAAGCTACTGACTGAATGAAAGGAGCTGGCATCTCACTCTCTTTGAATCTTCTTTATCATGCTAGGATTAACAGGAAAAAGCTAAAAATTTCAGAATTGCACCGTGCAATGTGGAGATATTACTGTTTGTGCATTTACAATATTCATTGATTTTTGCCATTGAAAAACGTCCAGAAATGTTTGAAGCTACTGACTGAATGAAAGGAGCTGGCATCTCACTCTCTTTGAATCTTCTTTATCATGCTAGGATTAGCAGGAAAAAGCAAAAAATTTCAGAATTGCACCGTGCAATGTGGAGATATTACTGTTTGTGCATTTACAATATTCATTGATTTTTGCCATTGAAAAACATGTTTTTCATATACCAGAAATGTTTGAAGCTACTGACTGAATGAAAGGAGCTGGCATCTCACTCTCTTTGAATCTTCTTTATCATGCTAGGATTAACAGGAAAAAGCAAAAAATTTCAGAATTGCACCGTGCAATGTGGAGATATTACTGTTTGTGCATTTACAATATTCATTGATTTTTGCCATTGAAAAACATGTTTTTCATATACCAGAAATGTTTGAAGCTACTGACTGAATGAAAGGAGCTGGCATCTCACTCTCTTTGAATCTTCTTTATCATGCTAGGATTAACAGGAAAAAGCTAAAAATTTCAGAATTGCACCGTGCAATGTGGAGATATTACTGTTTGTGCATTTACAATATTCATTGATTTTTGCCATTGAAAAACGTCCAGAAATGTTTGAAGCTACTGACTGAATGAAAGGAGCTGGCATCTCACTCTCTTTGAATCTTCTTTATCATGCTAGGATTAACAGGAAAAAGCTAAAAATTTCAGAATTGCACCGTGCAATGTGGAGATATTACTGTTTGTGCATTTACAATATTCATTGATTTTTGCCATTGAAAAACATGTTTTTCATATACCAGAAATGTTTGAAGCTACTGACTGAATGAAAGGAGCTGGCATCTCACTCTCTTTGAATCTTCTTTATCATGCTAGGATTAACAGGAAAAAGCTAAAAATTTCAGAATTGCACCTTGCAATGTGGAGATATTACTGTTTGTGCATTTACAATATTCATTGATTTTTGCCATTGAAAAACGTCCAGAAATGTTTGAAGCTACTGACTGAATGAAAGGAGCTGGCATCTCACTCTCTTTGAATCTTCTTTATCATGCTAGGATTAACAGGAAAAAGCTAAAAATTTCAGAATTGCACCTTGCAATGTGGAGATATTACTGTTTGTGCATTTACAATATTCATTGATTTTTGCCATTGAAAAACGTCCAGAAATGTTTGAAGCTACTGACTGAATGAAAGGAGCTGGCATCTCACTCTCTTTGAATCTTCTTTATCATGCTAGGATTAACAGGAAAAAGCTAAAAATTTCAGAATTGCACCTTGCAATGTGGAGATATTACTGTTTGTGCATTTACAATATTCATTGATTTTTGCCATTGAAAAACATGTTTTTCATATACCAGAAATGTTTGAAGCTACTGACTGAATGAAAGGAGCTGGCATCTCACTCTCTTTGAATCTTCTTTATCATGCTAGGATTAGCAGGAAAAAGCAAAAAATTTCAGAATTGCACCGTGCAATGTGGAGATATTACTGTTTGTGCATTTACAATATTCATTGATTTTTGCCATTGAAAAACATGTTTTTCATATACCAGAAATGTTTGAAGCTACTGACTGAATGAAAGGAGCTGGCATCTCACTCTCTTTGAATCTTCTTTATCATGCTAGGATTAACAGGAAAAAGCAAAAAATTTCAGAATTGCACCTTGCAATGTGGAGATATTACTGTTTGTGCATTTACAATATTCATTGATTTTTGCCATTGAAAAACGTCCAGAAATGTTTGAAGCTACTGACTGAATGAAAGGAGCTGGCATCTCACTCTCTTTGAATCTTCTTTATCATGCTAGGATTAACAGGAAAAAGCAAAAAATTTCAGAATTGCACCTTGCAATGTGGAGATATTACTGTTTGTGCATTTACAATATTCATTGATTTTTGCCATTGAAAAACATGTTTTTCATATACCAGAAATGTTTGAAGCTACTGACTGAATGAAAGGAGCTGGCATCTCACTCTCTTTGAATCTTCTTTATCATGCTAGGATTAACAGGAAAAAGCTAAAAATTTCAGAATTGCACCGTGCAATGTGGAGATATTACTGTTTGTGCATTTACAATATTCATTGATTTTTGCCATTGAAAAACATGTTTTTCATATACCAGAAATGTTTGAAGCTACTGACTGAATGAAAGGAGCTGGCATCTCACTCTCTTTGAATCTTCTTTATCATGCTAGGATTAACAGGAAAAAGCTAAAAATTTCAGAATTGCACCATGCAATGTGGAGATATTACTGTTTGTGCATTTACAATATTCATTGATTTTTGCCATTGAAAAACATGTTTTTCATATACCAGAAATGTTTGAAGCTACTGACTGAATGAAAGGAGCTGGCATCTCACTCTCTTTGAATCTTCTTTATCATGCTAGGATTAGCAGGAAAAAGCAAAAAATTTCAGAATTGCACCTTGCAATGTGGAGATATTACTGTTTGTGCATTTACAATATTCATTGATTTTTGCCATTGAAAAACATGTTTTTCATATACCAGAAATGTTTGAAGCTACTGACTGAATGAAAGGAGCTGGCATCTCACTCTCTTTGAATCTTCTTTATCATGCTAGGATTAACAGGAAAAAGCTAAAAATTTCAGAATTGCACCGTGCAATGTGGAGATATTACTGTTTGTGCATTTACAATATTCATTGATTTTTGCCATTGAAAAACATGTTTTTCATATACCAGAAATGTTTGAAGCTACTGACTGAATGAAAGGAGCTGGCATCTCACTCTCTTTGAATCTTCTTTATCATGCTAGGATTAACAGGAAAAAGCTAAAAATTTCAGAATTGCACCGTGCAATGTGGAGATATTACTGTTTGTGCATTTACAATATTCATTGATTTTTGCCATTGAAAAACATGTTTTTCATATACCAGAAATGTTTGAAGCTACTGACTGAATGAAAGGAGCTGGCATCTCACTCTCTTTGAATCTTCTTTATCATGCTAGGATTAGCAGGAAAAAGCTAAAAATTTCAGAATTGCACCGTGCAATGTGGAGATATTACTGTTTGTGCATTTACAATATTCATTGATTTTTGCCATTGAAAAACGTCCAGAAATGTTTGAAGCTACTGACTGAATGAAAGGAGCTGGCATCTCACTCTCTTTGAATCTTCTTTATCATGCTAGGATTAACAGGAAAAAGCTAAAAATTTCAGAATTGCACCTTGCAATGTGGAGATATTACTGTTTGTGCATTTACAATATTCATTGATTTTTGCCATTGAAAAACATGTTTTTCATATACCAGAAATGTTTGAAGCTACTGACTGAATGAAAGGAGCTGGCATCTCACTCTCTTTGAATCTTCTTTATCATGCTAGGATTAGCAGGAAAAAGCTAAAAATTTCAGAATTGCACCTTGCAATGTGGAGATATTACTGTTTGTGCATTTACAATATTCATTGATTTTTGCCATTGAAAAACGTCCAGAAATGTTTGAAGCTACTGACTGAATGAAAGGAGCTGGCATCTCACTCTCTTTGAATCTTCTTTATCATGCTAGGATTAACAGGAAAAAGCTAAAAATTTCAGAATTGCACCTTGCAATGTGGAGATATTACTGTTTGTGCATTTACAATATTCATTGATTTTTGCCATTGAAAAACATGTTTTTCATATACCAGAAATGTTTGAAGCTACTGACTGAATGAAAGGAGCTGGCATCTCACTCTCTTTGAATCTTCTTTATCATGCTAGGATTAACAGGAAAAAGCTAAAAATTTCAGAATTGCACCGTGCAATGTGGAGATATTACTGTTTGTGCATTTACAATATTCATTGATTTTTGCCATTGAAAAACATGTTTTTCATATACCAGAAATGTTTGAAGCTACTGACTGAATGAAAGGAGCTGGCATCTCACTCTCTTTGAATCTTCTTTATCATGCTAGGATTAACAGGAAAAAGCTAAAAATTTCAGAATTGCACCGTGCAATGTGGAGATATTACTGTTTGTGCATTTACAATATTCATTGATTTTTGCCATTGAAAAACATGTTTTTCATATACCAGAAATGTTTGAAGCTACTGACTGAATGAAAGGAGCTGGCATCTCACTCTCTTTGAATCTTCTTTATCATGCTAGGATTAGCAGGAAAAAGCAAAAAATTTCAGAATTGCACCGTGCAATGTGGAGATATTACTGTTTGTGCATTTACAATATTCATTGATTTTTGCCATTGAAAAACGTCCAGAAATGTTTGAAGCTACTGACTGAATGAAAGGAGCTGGCATCTCACTCTCTTTGAATCTTCTTTATCATGCTAGGATTAACAGGAAAAAGCTAAAAATTTCAGAATTGCACCGTGCAATGTGGAGATATTACTGTTTGTGCATTTACAATATTCATTGATTTTTGCCATTGAAAAACATGTTTTTCATATACCAGAAATGTTTGAAGCTACTGACTGAATGAAAGGAGCTGGCATCTCACTCTCTTTGAATCTTCTTTATCATGCTAGGATTAGCAGGAAAAAGCAAAAAATTTCAGAATTGCACCGTGCAATGTGGAGATATTACTGTTTGTGCATTTACAATATTCATTGATTTTTGCCATTGAAAAACATGTTTTTCATATACCAGAAATGTTTGAAGCTACTGACTGAATGAAAGGAGCTGGCATCTCATTCTCTTTGAATCTTCTTTATCATGCTAGGATTAACAGGAAAAAGCTAAAAATTTCAGAATTGCACCTTGCAATGTGGAGATATTACTGTTTGTGCATTTACAATATTCATTGATTTTTGCCATTGAAAAACATGTTTTTCATATACCAGAAATGTTTGAAGCTACTGACTGAATGAAAGGAGCTGGCATCTCACTCTCTTTGAATCTTCTTTATCATGCTAGGATTAGCAGGAAAAAGCTAAAAATTTCAGAATTGCACCGTGCAATGTGGAGATATTACTGTTTGTGCATTTACAATATTCATTGATTTTTGCCATTGAAAAACGTCCAGAAATGTTTGAAGCTACTGACTGAATGAAAGGAGCTGGCATCTCACTCTCTTTGAATCTTCTTTATCATGCTAGGATTAACAGGAAAAAGCTAAAAATTTCAGAATTGCACCTTGCAATGTGGAGATATTACTGTTTGTGCATTTACAATATTCATTGATTTTTGCCATTGAAAAACATGTTTTTCATATACCAGAAATGTTTGAAGCTACTGACTGAATGAAAGGAGCTGGCATCTCACTCTCTTTGAATCTTCTTTATCATGCTAGGATTAGCAGGAAAAAGCTAAAAATTTCAGAATTGCACCTTGCAATGTGGAGATATTACTGTTTGTGCATTTACAATATTCATTGATTTTTGCCATTGAAAAACGTCCAGAAATGTTTGAAGCTACTGACTGAATGAAAGGAGCTGGCATCTCACTCTCTTTGAATCTTCTTTATCATGCTAGGATTAACAGGAAAAAGCTAAAAATTTCAGAATTGCACCTTGCAATGTGGAGATATTACTGTTTGTGCATTTACAATATTCATTGATTTTTGCCATTGAAAAACATGTTTTTCATATACCAGAAATGTTTGAAGCTACTGACTGAATGAAAGGAGCTGGCATCTCACTCTCTTTGAATCTTCTTTATCATGCTAGGATTAACAGGAAAAAGCTAAAAATTTCAGAATTGCACCTTGCAATGTGGAGATATTACTGTTTGTGCATTTACAATATTCATTGATTTTTGCCATTGAAAAACATGTTTTTCATATACCAGAAATGTTTGAAGCTACTGACTGAATGAAAGGAGCTGGCATCTCACTCTCTTTGAATCTTCTTTATCATGCTAGGATTAACAGGAAAAAGCTAAAAATTTCAGAATTGCACCGTGCAATGTGGAGATATTACTGTTTGTGCATTTACAATATTCATTGATTTTTGCCATTGAAAAACATGTTTTTCATATACCAGAAATGTTTGAAGCTACTGACTGAATGAAAGGAGCTGGCATCTCACTCTCTTTGAATCTTCTTTATCATGCTAGGATTAGCAGGAAAAAGCAAAAAATTTCAGAATTGCACAGTGCAATGTGGAGATATTACTGTTTGTGCATTTACAATATTCATTGATTTTTGCCATTGAAAAACGTCCAGAAATGTTTGAAGCTACTGACTGAATGAAAGGAGCTGGCATCTCACTCTCTTTGAATCTTCTTTATCATGCTAGGATTAACAGGAAAAAGCTAAAAATTTCAGAATTGCACCGTGCAATGTGGAGATATTACTGTTTGTGCATTTACAATATTCATTGATTTTTGCCATTGAAAAACATGTTTTTCATATACCAGAAATGTTTGAAGCTACTGACTGAATGAAAGGAGCTGGCATCTCACTCTCTTTGAATCTTCTTTATCATGCTAGGATTAGCAGGAAAAAGCAAAAAATTTCAGAATTGCACCGTGCAATGTGGAGATATTACTGTTTGTGCATTTACAATATTCATTGATTTTTGCCATTGAAAAACATGTTTTTCATATACCAGAAATGTTTGAAGCTACTGACTGAATGAAAGGAGCTGGCATCTCATTCTCTTTGAATCTTCTTTATCATGCTAGGATTAACAGGAAAAAGCTAAAAATTTCAGAATTGCACCTTGCAATGTGGAGATATTACTGTTTGTGCATTTACAATATTCATTGATTTTTGCCATTGAAAAACATGTTTTTCATATACCAGAAATGTTTGAAGCTACTGACTGAATGAAAGGAGCTGGCATCTCACTCTCTTTGAATCTTCTTTATCATGCTAGGATTAACAGGAAAAAGCTAAAAATTTCAGAATTGCACCGTGCAATGTGGAGATATTACTGTTTGTGCATTTACAATATTCATTGATTTTTGCCATTGAAAAACATGTTTTTCATATACCAGAAATGTTTGAAGCTACTGACTGAATGAAAGGAGCTGGCATCTCACTCTCTTTGAATCTTCTTTATCATGCTAGGATTAGCAGGAAAAAGCAAAAAATTTCAGAATTGCACCTTGCAATGTGGAGATATTACTGTTTGTGCATTTACAATATTCATTGATTTTTGCCATTGAAAAACGTCCAGAAATGTTTGAAGCTACTGACTGAATGAAAGGAGCTGGCATCTCACTCTCTTTGAATCTTCTTTATCATGCTAGGATTAACAGGAAAAAGCTAAAAATTTCAGAATTGCACCGTGCAATGTGGAGATATTACTGTTTGTGCATTTACAATATTCATTGATTTTTGCCATTGAAAAACATGTTTTTCATATACCAGAAATGTTTGAAGCTACTGACTGAATGAAAGGAGCTGGCATCTCACTCTCTTTGAATCTTCTTTATCATGCTAGGATTAACAGGAAAAAGCAAAAAATTTCAGAATTGCACCGTGCAATGTGGAGATATTACTGTTTGTGCATTTACAATATTCATTGATTTTTGCCATTGAAAAACATGTTTTTCATATACCAGAAATGTTTGAAGCTACTGACTGAATGAAAGGAGCTGGCATCTCACTCTCTTTGAATCTTCTTTATCATGCTAGGATTAGCAGGAAAAAGCTAAAAATTTCAGAATTGCACCGTGCAATGTGGAGATATTACTGTTTGTGCATTTACAATATTCATTGATTTTTGCCATTGAAAAACATGTTTTTCATATACCAGAAATGTTTGAAGCTACTGACTGAATGAAAGGAGCTGGCATCTCACTCTCTTTGAATCTTCTTTATCATGCTAGGATTAGCAGGAAAAAGCAAAAAATTTCAGAATTGCACCGTGCAATGTGGAGATATTACTGTTTGTGCATTTACAATATTCATTGATTTTTGCCATTGAAAAACATGTTTTTCATATACCAGAAATGTTTGAAGCTACTGACTGAATGAAAGGAGCTGGCATCTCACTCTCTTTGAATCTTCTTTATCATGCTAGGATTAACAGGAAAAAGCTAAAAATTTCAGAATTGCACCGTGCAATGTGGAGATATTACTGTTTGTGCATTTACAATATTCATTGATTTTTGCCATTGAAAAACGTCCAGAAATGTTTGAAGCTACTGACTGAATGAAAGGAGCTGGCATCTCACTCTCTTTGAATCTTCTTTATCATGCTAGGATTAACAGGAAAAAGCTAAAAATTTCAGAATTGCACCTTGCAATGTGGAGATATTACTGTTTGTGCATTTACAATATTCATTGATTTTTGCCATTGAAAAACATGTTTTTCATATACCAGAAATTTTTGAAGCTACTGACTGAATGAAAGGAGCTGGCATCTCACTCTCTTTGAATCTTCTTTATCATGCTAGGATTAACAGGAAAAAGCTAAAAATTTCAGAATTGCACCTTGCAATGTGGAGATATTACTGTTTGTGCATTTACAATATTCATTGATTTTTGCCATTGAAAAACATGTTTTTCATATACCAGAAATGTTTGAAGCTACTGACTGAATGAAAGGAGCTGGCATCTCACTCTCTTTGAATCTTCTTTATCATGCTAGGATTAGCAGGAAAAAGCTAAAAATTTCAGAATTGCACCGTGCAATGTGGAGATATTACTGTTTGTGCATTTACAATATTCATTGATTTTTGCCATTGAAAAACATGTTTTTCATATACCAGAAATGTTTGAAGCTACTGACTGAATGAAAGGAGCTGGCATCTCACTCTCTTTGAATCTTCTTTATCATGCTAGGATTAACAGGAAAAAGCTAAAAATTTCAGAATTGCACCTTGCAATGTGGAGATATTACTGTTTGTGCATTTACAATATTCATTGATTTTTGCCATTGAAAAACATGTTTTTCATATACCAGAAATGTTTGAAGCTACTGACTGAATGAAAGGAGCTGGCATCTCACTCTCTTTGAATCTTCTTTATCATGCTAGGATTAACAGGAAAAAGCTAAAAATTTCAGAATTGCACCGTGCAATGTGGAGATATTACTGTTTGTGCATTTACAATATTCATTGATTTTTGCCATTGAAAAACATGTTTTTCATATACCAGAAATGTTTG
This sequence comes from Phyllobates terribilis, assembly GCF_046119375.1. Classification (NCBI taxonomy): domain Eukaryota; kingdom Metazoa; phylum Chordata; class Amphibia; order Anura; family Dendrobatidae; genus Phyllobates; species Phyllobates terribilis. Next base: position 89,050 of record NW_027365073.1, on the reverse strand, counting down.
AAGCTACTGACTGAATGAAAGGAGCTGGCATCTCACTCTCTTTGAATCTTCTTTATCATGCTAGGATTAACAGGAAAAAGCAAAAAATTTCAGAATTGCACCTTGCAATGTGGAGATATTACTGTTTGTGCATTTACAATATTCATTGATTTTTGCCATTGAAAAACGTCCAGAAATGTTTGAAGCTACTGACTGAATGAAAGGAGCTGGCATCTCACTCTCTTTGAATCTTCTTTATCATGCTAGGATTAGCAGGAAAAAGCAAAAAATTTCAGAATTGCACCTTGCAATGTGGAGATATTACTGTTTGTGCATTTACAATATTCATTGATTTTTGCCATTGAAAAACATGTTTTTCATATACCAGAAATGTTTGAAGCTACTGACTGAATGAAAGGAGCTGGCATCTCACTCTCTTTGAATCTTCTTTATCATGCTAGGATTAGCAGGAAAAAGCAAAAAATTTCAGAATTGCACCGTGCAATGTGGAGATATTACTGTTTGTGCATTTACAATATTCATTGATTTTTGCCATTGAAAAACATGTTTTTCATATACCAGAAATGTTTGAAGCTACTGACTGAATGAAAGGAGCTGGCATCTCACTCTCTTTGAATCTTCTTTATCATGCTAGGATTAGCAGGAAAAAGCAAAAAATTTCAGAATTGCACCTTGCAATGTGGAGATATTACTGTTTGTGCATTTACAATATTCATTGATTTTTGCCATTGAAAAACATGTTTTTCATATACCAGAAATGTTTGAAGCTACTGACTGAATGAAAGGAGCTGGCATCTCACTCTCTTTGAATCTTCTTTATCATGCTAGGATTAGCAGGAAAAAGCTAAAAATTTCAGAATTGCACCTTGCAATGTGGAGATATTACTGTTTGTGCATTTACAATATTCATTGATTTTTGCCATTGAAAAACATGTTTTTCATATACCAGAAATGTTTGAAGCTACTGACTGAATGAAAGGAGCTGGCATCTCACTCTCTTTGAATCTTCTTTATCATGCTAGGATTAACAGGAAAAAGCTAAAAATTTCAGAATTGCACCTTGCAATGTGGAGATATTACTGTTTGTGCATTTACAATATTCATTGATTTTTGCCATTGAAAAACGTCCAGAAATGTTTGAAGCTACTGACTGAATGAAAGGAGCTGGCATCTCACTCTCTTTGAATCTTCTTTATCATGCTAGGATTAACAGGAAAAAGCTAAAAATTTCAGAATTGCACCGTGCAATGTGGAGATATTACTGTTTGTGCATTTACAATATTCATTGATTTTTGCCATTGAAAAACGTCCAGAAATGTTTGAAGCTACTGACTGAATGAAAGGAGCTGGCATCTCACTCTCTTTGAATCTTCTTTATCATGCTAGGATTAGCAGGAAAAAGCAAAAAATTTCAGAATTGCACCTTGCAATGTGGAGATATTACTGTTTGTGCATTTACAATATTCATTGATTTTTGCCATTGAAAAACATGTTTTTCATATACCAGAAATGTTTGAAGCTACTGACTGAATGAAAGGAGCTGGCATCTCACTCTCTTTGAATCTTCTTTATCATGCTAGGATTAGCAGGAAAAAGCTAAAAATTTCAGAATTGCACCGTGCAATGTGGAGATATTACTGTTTGTGCATTTACAATATTCATTGATTTTTGCCATTGAAAAACGTCCAGAAATGTTTGAAGCTACTGACTGAATGAAAGGAGCTGGCATCTCACTCTCTTTGAATCTTCTTTATCATGCTAGGATTAGCAGGAAAAAGCTAAAAATTTCAGAATTGCACCTTGCAATGTGGAGATATTACTGTTTGTGCATTTACAATATTCATTGATTTTTGCCATTGAAAAACATGTTTTTCATATACCAGAAATGTTTGAAGCTACTGACTGAATGAAAGGAGCTGGCATCTCACTCTCTTTGAATCTTCTTTATCATGCTAGGATTAGCAGGAAAAAGCTAAAAATTTCAGAATTGCACCGTGCAATGTGGAGATATTACTGTTTGTGCATTTACAATATTCATTGATTTTTGCCATTGAAAAACGTCCAGAAATGTTTGAAGCTACTGACTGAATGAAAGGAGCTGGCATCTCACTCTCTTTGAATCTTCTTTATCATGCTAGGATTAGCAGGAAAAAGCAAAAAATTTCAGAATTGCACCGTGCAATGTGGAGATATTACTGTTTGTGCATTTACAATATTCATTGATTTTTGCCATTGAAAAACATGTTTTTCATATACCAGAAATGTTTGAAGCTACTGACTGAATGAAAGGAGCTGGCATCTCACTCTCTTTGAATCTTCTTTATCATGCTAGGATTAACAGGAAAAAGCTAAAAATTTCAGAATTGCACCGTGCAATGTGGAGATATTACTGTTTGTGCATTTACAATATTCATTGATTTTTGCCATTGAAAAACATGTTTTTCATATACCAGAAATGTTTGAAGCTACTGACTGAATGAAAGGAGCTGGCATCTCACTCTCTTTGAATCTTCTTTATCATGCTAGGATTAACAGGAAAAAGCTAAAAATTTCAGAATTGCACCGTGCAATGTGGAGATATTACTGTTTGTGCATTTACAATATTCATTGATTTTTGCCATTGAAAAACATGTTTTTCATATACCAGAAATGTTTGAAGCTACTGACTGAATGAAAGGAGCTGGCATCTCACTCTCTTTGAATCTTCTTTATCATGCTAGGATTAGCAGGAAAAAGCTAAAAATTTCAGAATTGCACCTTGCAATGTGGAGATATTACTGTTTGTGCATTTACAATATTCATTGATTTTTGCCATTGAAAAACATGTTTTTCATATACCAGAAATGTTTGAAGCTACTGACTGAATGAAAGGAGCTGGCATCTCACTCTCTTTGAATCTTCTTTATCATGCTAGGATTAGCAGGAAAAAGCTAAAAATTTCAGAATTTCACCGTGCAATGTGGAGATATTACTGTTTGTGCATTTACAATATTCATTGATTTTTGCCATTGAAAAACGTCCCGAAATGTTTGAAGCTACTGACTGAATGAAAGGAGCTGGCATCTCACTCTCTTTGAATCTTCTTTATCATGCTAGGATTAACAGGAAAAAGCTAAAAATTTCAGAATTGCACCGTGCAATGTGTAGATATTACTGTTTGTGCATTTACAATATTCATTGATTTTTGCCATTGAAAAACATGTTTTTCATATACCAGAAATGTTTGAAGCTACTGACTGAATGAAAGGAGCTGGCATCTCACTCTCTTTGAATCTTCTTTATCATGCTAGGATTAACAGGAAAAAGCTAAAAATTTCAGAATTGCACCTTGCAATGTGGAGATATTACTGTTTGTGCATTTACAATATTCATTGATTTTTGCCATTGAAAAACATGTTTTTCATATACCAGAAATGTTTGAAGCTACTGACTGAATGAAAGGAGCTGGCATCTCACTCTCTTTGAATCTTCTTTATCATGCTAGGATTAACAGGAAAAAGCTAAAAATTTCAGAATTGCACCTTGCAATGTGGAGATATTACTGTTTGTGCATTTACAATATTCATTGATTTTTGCCATTGAAAAACGTCCAGAAATGTTTGAAGCTACTGACTGAATGAAAGGAGCTGGCATCTCACTCTCTTTGAATCTTCTTTATCATGCTAGGATTAACAGGAAAAAGCTAAAAATTTCAGAATTGCACCGTGCAATGTGGAGATATTACTGTTTGTGCATTTACAATATTCATTGATTTTTGCCATTGAAAAACATGTTTTTCATATACCAGAAATGTTTGAAGCTACTGACTGAATGAAAGGAGCTGGCATCTCACTCTCTTTGAATCTTCTTTATCATGCTAGGATTAACAGGAAAAAGCTAAAAATTTCAGAATTGCACCGTGCAATGTGGAGATATTACTGTTTGTGCATTTACAATATTCATTGATTTTTGCCATTGAAAAACATGTTTTTCATATACCAGAAATGTTTGAAGCTACTGACTGAATGAAAGGAGCTGGCATCTCACTCTCTTTGAATCTTCTTTATCATGCTAGGATTAACAGGAAAAAGCTAAAAATTTCAGAATTGCACCGTGCAATGTGGAGATATTACTGTTTGTGCATTTACAATATTCATTGATTTTTGCCATTGAAAAACATGTTTTTCATATACCAGAAATGTTTGAAGCTACTGACTGAATGAAAGGAGCTGGCATCTCACTCTCTTTGAATCTTCTTTATCATGCTAGGATTAACAGGAAAAAGCTAAAAATTTCAGAATTGCACCTTGCAATGTGGAGATATTACTGTTTGTGCATTTACAATATTCATTGATTTTTGCCATTGAAAAACGTCCAGAAATGTTTGAAGCTACTGACTGAATGAAAGGAGCTGGCATCTCACTCTCTTTGAATCTTCTTTATCATGCTAGGATTAACAGGAAAAAGCTAAAAATTTCAGAATTGCACCTTGCAATGTGGAGATATTACTGTTTGTGCATTTACAATATTCATTGATTTTTGCCATTGAAAAACATGTTTTTCATATACCAGAAATGTTTGAAGCTACTGACTGAATGAAAGGAGCTGGCATCTCACTCTCTTTGAATCTTCTTTATCATGCTAGGATTAACAGGAAAAAGCTAAAAATTTCAGAATTGCACCTTGCAATGTGGAGATATTACTGTTTGTGCATTTACAATATTCATTGATTTTTGCCATTGAAAAACATGTTTTTCATATACCAGAAATGTTTGAAGCTACTGACTGAATGAAAGGAGCTGGCATCTCACTCTCTTTGAATCTTCTTTATCATGCTAGGATTAACAGGAAAAAGCTAAAAATTTCAGAATTGCACCGTGCAATGTGGAGATATTACTGTTTGTGCATTTACAATATTCATTGATTTTTGCCATTGAAAAACATGTTTTTCATATACCAGAAATGTTTGAAGCTACTGACTGAATGAAAGGAGCTGGCATCTCACTCTCTTTGAATCTTCTTTATCATGCTAGGATTAACAGGAAAAAGCTAAAAATTTCAGAATTGCACCGTGCAATGTGGAGATATTACTGTTTGTGCATTTACAATATTCATTGATTTTTGCCATTGAAAAACGTCCAGAAATGTTTGAAGCTACTGACTGAATGAAAGGAGCTGGCATCTCACTCTCTTTGAATCTTCTTTATCATGCTAGGATTAGCAGGAAAAAGCAAAAAATTTCAGAATTGCACCGTGCAATGTGGAGATATTACTGTTTGTGCATTTACAATATTCATTGATTTTTGCCATTGAAAAACATGTTTTTCATATACCAGAAATGTTTGAAGCTACTGACTGAATGAAAGGAGCTGGCATCTCACTCTCTTTGAATCTTCTTTATCATGCTAGGATTAACAGGAAAAAGCAAAAAATTTCAGAATTGCACCGTGCAATGTGGAGATATTACTGTTTGTGCATTTACAATATTCATTGATTTTTGCCATTGAAAAACATGTTTTTCATATACCAGAAATGTTTGAAGCTACTGACTGAATGAAAGGAGCTGGCATCTCACTCTCTTTGAATCTTCTTTATCATGCTAGGATTAACAGGAAAAAGCTAAAAATTTCAGAATTGCACCGTGCAATGTGGAGATATTACTGTTTGTGCATTTACAATATTCATTGATTTTTGCCATTGAAAAACGTCCAGAAATGTTTGAAGCTACTGACTGAATGAAAGGAGCTGGCATCTCACTCTCTTTGAATCTTCTTTATCATGCTAGGATTAACAGGAAAAAGCTAAAAATTTCAGAATTGCACCGTGCAATGTGGAGATATTACTGTTTGTGCATTTACAATATTCATTGATTTTTGCCATTGAAAAACATGTTTTTCATATACCAGAAATGTTTGAAGCTACTGACTGAATGAAAGGAGCTGGCATCTCACTCTCTTTGAATCTTCTTTATCATGCTAGGATTAACAGGAAAAAGCTAAAAATTTCAGAATTGCACCTTGCAATGTGGAGATATTACTGTTTGTGCATTTACAATATTCATTGATTTTTGCCATTGAAAAACGTCCAGAAATGTTTGAAGCTACGGACTGAATGAAAGGAGCTGGCATCTCACTCTCTTTGAATCTTCTTTATCATGCTAGGATTAACAGGAAAAAGCTAAAAATTTCAGAATTGCACCTTGCAATGTGGAGATATTACTGTTTGTGCATTTACAATATTCATTGATTTTTGCCATTGAAAAACGTCCAGAAATGTTTGAAGCTACTGACTGAATGAAAGGAGCTGGCATCTCACTCTCTTTGAATCTTCTTTATCATGCTAGGATTAACAGGAAAAAGCTAAAAATTTCAGAATTGCACCTTGCAATGTGGAGATATTACTGTTTGTGCATTTACAATATTCATTGATTTTTGCCATTGAAAAACATGTTTTTCATATACCAGAAATGTTTGAAGCTACTGACTGAATGAAAGGAGCTGGCATCTCACTCTCTTTGAATCTTCTTTATCATGCTAGGATTAACAGGAAAAAGCTAAAAATTTCAGAATTGCACCTTGCAATGTGGAGATATTACTGTTTGTGCATTTACAATATTCATTGATTTTTGCCATTGAAAAACATGTTTTTCATATACCAGAAATGTTTGAAGCTACTGACTGAATGAAAGGAGCTGGCATCTCACTCTCTTTGAATCTTCTTTATCATGCTAGGATTAACAGGAAAAAGCTAAAAATTTCAGAATTGCACCATGCAATGTGGAGATATTACTGTTTGTGCATTTACAATATTCATTGATTTTTGCCATTGAAAAACATGTTTTTCATATACCAGAAATGTTTGAAGCTACTGACTGAATGAAAGGAGCTGGCATCTCACTCTCTTTGAATCTTCTTTATCATGCTAGGATTAACAGGAAAAAGCTAAAAATTTCAGAATTGCACCGTGCAATGTGGAGATATTACTGTTTGTGCATTTACAATATTCATTGATTTTTGCCATTGAAAAACGTCCAGAAATGTTTGAAGCTACTGACTGAATGAAAGGAGCTGGCATCTCACTCTCTTTGAATCTTCTTTATCATGCTAGGATTAGCAGGAAAAAGCAAAAAATTTCAGAATTGCACCGTTCAATGTGGAGATATTACTGTTTGTGCATTTACAATATTCATTGATTTTTGCCATTGAAAAACATGTTTTTCATATACCAGAAATGTTTGAAGCTACTGACTGAATGAAAGGAGCTGGCATCTCACTCTCTTTGAATCTTCTTTATCATGCTAGGATTAACAGGAAAAAGCAAAAAATTTCAGAATTGCACCGTGCAATGTGGAGATATTACTGTTTGTGCATTTACAATATTCATTGATTTTTGCCATTGAAAAACATGTTTTTCATATACCAGAAATGTTTGAAGCTACTGACTGAATGAAAGGAGCTGGCATCTCACTCTCTTTGAATCTTCTTTATCATGCTAGGATTAACAGGAAAAAGCTAAAAATTTCAGAATTGCACCGTGCAATGTGGAGATATTACTGTTTGTGCATTTACAATATTCATTGATTTTTGCCATTGAAAAACATGTTTTTCATATACCAGAAATGTTTGAAGCTACTGACTGAATGAAAGGAGCTGGCATCTCACTCTCTTTGAATCTTCTTTATCATGCTAGGATTAGCAGGAAAAAGCAAAAAATTTCAGAATTGCACCTTGCAATGTGGAGATATTACTGTTTGTGCATTTACAATATTCATTGATTTTTGCCATTGAAAAACATGTTTTTCATATACCAGAAATGTTTGAAGCTACTGACTGAATGAAAGGAGCTGGCATCTCACTCTCTTTGAATCTTCTTTATCATGCTAGGATTAACAGGAAAAAGCTAAAAATTTCAGAATTGCACCGTGCAATGTGGAGATATTACTGTTTGTGCATTTACAATATTCATTGATTTTTGCCATTGAAAAACATGTTTTTCATATACCAGAAATGTTTGAAGCTACTGACTGAATGAAAGGAGCTGGCATCTCACTCTCTTTGAATCTTCTTTATCATGCTAGGATTAACAGGAAAAAGCTAAAAATTTCAGAATTGCACCGTGCAATGTGGAGATATTACTGTTTGTGCATTTACAATATTCATTGATTTTTGCCATTGAAAAACATGTTTTTCATATACCAGAAATGTTTGAAGCTACTGACTGAATGAAAGGAGCTGGCATCTCACTCTCTTTGAATCTTCTTTATCATGCTAGGATTAGCAGGAAAAAGCTAAAAATTTCAGAATTGCACCGTGCAATGTGGAGATATTACTGTTTGTGCATTTACAATATTCATTGATTTTTGCCATTGAAAAACATGTTTTTCATATACCAGAAATGTTTGAAGCTACTGACTGAATGAAAGGAGCTGGCATCTCACTCTCTTTGAATCTTCTTTATCATGCTAGGATTAGCAGGAAAAAGCTAAAAATTTCAGAATTGCACCGTGCAATGTGGAGATATTACTGTTTGTGCATTTACAATATTCATTGATTTTTGCCATTGAAAAACATGTTTTTCATATACCAGAAATGTTTGAAGCTACTGACTGAATGAAAGGAGCTGGCATCTCACTCTCTTTGAATCTTCTTTATCATGCTAGGATTAACAGGAAAAAGCTAAAAATTTCAGAATTGCACCGTGCAATGTGGAGATATTACTGTTTGTGCATTTACAATATTCATTGATTTTTGCCATTGAAAAACGTCCAGAAATGTTTGAAGCTACTGACTGAATGAAAGGAGCTGGCATCTCACTCTCTTTGAATCTTCTTTATCATGCTAGGATTAGCAGGAAAAAGCAAAAAATTTCAGAATTGCACCGTGCAATGTGGAGATATTACTGTTTGTGCATTAACAATATTCATTGATTTTTGCCATTGAAAAACATGTTTTTCATATACCAGAAATGTTTGAAGCTACTGACTGAATGAAAGGAGCTGGCATCTCACTCTCTTTGAATCTTCTTTATCATGCTAGGATTAGCAGGAAAAAGCTAAAAATTTCAGAATTGCACCGTGCAATGTGGAGATATTACTGTTTGTGCATTTACAATATTCATTGATTTTTGCCATTGAAAAACATGTTTTTCATATACCAGAAATGTTTGAAGCTACTGACTGAATGAAAGGAGCTGGCATCTCACTCTCTTTGAATCTTCTTTATCATGCTAGGATTAGCAGGAAAAAGCAAAAAATTTCAGAATTGCACCGTGCAATGTGGAGATATTACTGTTTGTGCATTTACAATATTCATTGATTTTTGCCTTTGAAAAACGTCCAGAAATGTTTGAAGCTACTGACTGAATGAAAGGAGCTGGCATCTCACTCTCTTTGAATCTTCTTTATCATGCTAGGATTAACAGGAAAAAGCTAAAAATTTCAGAATTGCACCGTGCAATGTGGAGATATTACTGTTTGTGCATTTACAATATTCATTGATTTTTGCCATTGAAAAACATGTTTTTCATATACCAGAAATGTTTGAAGCTACTGACTGAATGAAAGGAGCTGGCATCTCACTCTCTTTGAATCTTCTTTATCATGCTAGGATTAGCAGGAAAAAGCAAAAAATTTCAGAATTGCACCGTGCAATGTGGAGATATTACTGTTTGTGCATTTACAATATTCATTGATTTTTGCCATTGAAAAACGTCCAGAAATGTTTGAAGCTACTGACTGAATGAAAGGAGCTGGCATCTCACTCTCCTTGAATCTTCTTTATCATGCTAGGATTAACAGGAAAAAGCTAAAAATTTCAGAATTGCACCGTGCAATGTGGAGATATTACTGTTTGTGCATTTACAATATTCATTGATTTTTGCCATTGAAAAACGTCCAGAAATGTTTGAAGCTACTGACTGAATGAAAGGAGCTGGCATCTCACTCTCTTTGAATCTTCTTTATCATGCTAGGATTAACAGGAAAAAGCTAAAAATTTCAGAATTGCACCTTGCAATGTGGAGATATTACTGTTTGTGCATTTACAATATTCATTGATTTTTGCCATTGAAAAACATGTTTTTCATATACCAGAAATGTTTGAAGCTACTGACTGAATGAAAGGAGCTGGCATCTCACTCTCTTTGAATCTTCTTTATCATGCTAGGATTAACAGGAAAAAGCTAAAAATTTCAGAATTGTACCGTGCAATGTGGAGATATTACTGTTTGTGCATTTACAATATTCATTGATTTTTGCCATTGAAAAACATGTTTTTCATATACCAGAAATGTTTGAAGCTACTGACTGAATGAAAGGAGCTGGCATCTCACTCTCTTTGAATCTTCTTTATCATGCTAGGATTAACAGGAAAAAGCTAAAAATTTCAGAATTGCACCTTGCAATGTGGAGATATTACTGTTTGTGCATTTACAATATTCATTGATTTTTGCCATTGAAAAACATCCAGAAATGTTTGAAGCTACTGACTGAATGAAAGGAGCTGGCATCTCACTCTCTTTGAATCTTCTTTATCATGCTAGGATTAGCAGGAAAAAGCAAAAAATTTCAGAATTGCACCGTGCAATGTGGAGATATTACTGTTTGTGCATTTACAATATTCATTGATTTTTGCCATTGAAAAACATGTTTTTCATATACCAGAAATGTTTGAAGCTACTGACTGAATGAAAGGAGCTGGCATCTCACTCTCTTTGAATCTTCTTTATCATGCTAGGATTAGCAGGAAAAAGCAAAAAATTTCAGAATTGCACCTTGCAATGTGGAGATATTACTGTTTGTGCATTTACAATATTCATTGATTTTTGCCATTGAAAAACATGTTTTTCATATACCAGAAATGTTTGAAGCTACTGACTGAATGAAAGGAGCTGGCATCTCACTCTCTTTGAATCTTCTTTATCATGCTAGGATTAGCAGGAAAAAGCAAAAAATTTCAGAATTGCACCGTGCAATGTGGAGATATTACTGTTTGTGCATTTACAATATTCATTGATTTTTGCCATTGAAAAACGTCCAGAAATGTTTGAAGCTACTGACTGAATGAAAGGAGCTGGCATCTCACTCTCTTTGAATCTTCTTTATCATGCTAGGATTAACAGGAAAAAGCAAAAAATTTCAGAATTGCACCGTGCAATGTGGAGATATTACTGTTTGTGCATTTACAATATTCATTGATTTTTGCCATTGAAAAACATGTTTTTCATATACCAGAAATGTTTGAAGCTACTGACTGAATGAGAGGAGCTGGCATCTCACTCTCTTTGAATCTTCGTAATCATGCTAGGATTAACAGGAAAAAGCTAAAAATTTCAGAATTGCACCTTGCAATGTGGAGATATTACTGTTTGTGCATTTACAATATTCATTGATTTTTGCCATTGAAAAACATGTTTTTCATATACCAGAAATGTTTGAAGCTACTGACTGAATGAAAGGAGCTGGCATCTCACTCTCTTTGAATCTTCTTTATCATGCTAGGATTAACAGGAAAAAGCAAAAAATTTCAGAATTGCACCGTGCAATGTGGAGATATTACTGTTTGTGCATTTACAATATTCATTGATTTTTGCCATTGAAAAACATGTTTTTCATATACCAGAAATGTTTGAAGCTACTGACTGAATGAAAGGAGCTGGCATCTCACTCTCTTTGAATCTTCTTTATCATGCTAGGATTAACAGGAAAAAGCTAAAAATTTCAGAATTGCACCGTGCAATGTGGAGATATTACTGTTTGTGCATTTACAATATTCATTGATTTTTGCCATTGAAAAACGTCCAGAAATGTTTGAAGCTACTGACTGAATGAAAGGAGCTGGCATCTCACTCTCTTTGAATCTTCTTTATCATGCTAGGATTAACAGGAAAAAGCTAAAAATTTCAGAATTGCACCGTGCAATGTGGAGATATTACTGTTTGTGCATTTACAATATTCATTGATTTTTGCCATTGAAAAACATGTTTTTCTTATACCAGAAATGTTTGAAGCTACTGACTGAATGAAAGGAGCTGGCATCTCACTCTCTTTGAATCTTCTTTATCATGCTAGGATTAACAGGAAAAAGCTAAAAATTTCAGAATTGCACCGTGCAATGTGGAGATATTACTGTTTGTGCATTTACAATATTCATTGATTTTTGCCATTGAAAAACATGTTTTTCATATACCAGAAATGTTTGAAGCTACTGACTGAATGAAAGGAGCTGGCATCTCACTCTCTTTGAATCTTCTTTATCATGCTAGGATTAGCAGGAAAAAGCAAAAAATTTCAGAATTGCACCGTGCAATGTGGAGATATTACTGTTTGTGCATTTACAATATTCATTGATTTTTGCCATTGAAAAACGTCCAGAAATGTTTGAAGCTACTGACTGAATGAAAGGAGCTGGCATCTCACTCTCTTTGAATCTTCTTTATCATGCTAGGATTAGCAGGAAAAAGCTAAAAATTTCAGAATTGCACCTTGCAATGTGGAGATATTACTGTTTGTGCATTTACAATATTCATTGATTTTTGCCATTGAAAAACATGTTTTTCATATACCAGAAATGTTTGAAGCTACTGACTGAATGAAAGGAGCTGGCATCTCACTCTCTTTGAATCTTCTTTATCATGCTAGGATTAACAGGAAAAAGCTAAAAATTTCAGAATTGCACCGTGCAATGTGGAGATATTACTGTTTGTGCATTTACAATATTCATTGATTTTTGCCATTGAAAAACATGTTTTTCATATACCAGAAATGTTTGAAGCTACTGACTGAATGAAAGGAGCTGGCATCTCACTCTCTTTGAATCTTCTTTATCATGCTAGGATTAGCAGGAAAAAGCAAAAAATTTCAGAATTGCACCTTGCAATGTGGAGATATTACTGTTTGTGCATTTACAATATTCATTGATTTTTGCCATTGAAAAACATGTTTTTCATATACCAGAAATGTTTGAAGCTACTGACTGAATGAAAGGAGCTGGCATCTCACTCTCTTTGAATCTTCTTTATCATGCTAGGATTAGCAGGAAAAAGCAAAAAATTTCAGAATTGCACCTTGCAATGTGGAGATATTACTGTTTGTGCATTTACAATATTCATTGATTTTTGCCATTGAAAAACATGTTTTTCATATACCAGAAATGTTTGAAGCTACTGACTGAATGAAAGGAGCTGGCATCTCACTCTCTTTGAATCTTCTTTATCATGCTAGGATTAACAGGAAAAAGCTAAAAATTTCAGAATTGCACCGTGCAATGTGGAGATATTACTGTTTGTGCATTTACAATATTCATTGATTTTTGCCATTGAAAAACATGTTTTTCATATACCAGAAATGTTTGAAGCTACTGACTGAATGAAAGGAGCTGGCATCTCACTCTCTTTGAATCTTCTTTATCATGCTAGGATTAGCAGGAAAAAGCTAAAAATTTCAGAATTGCACCTTGCAATGTGGAGATATTACTGTTTGTGCATTTACAATATTCATTGATTTTTGCCATTGAAAAACATGTTTTTAATATACCAGAAATGTTTGAAGCTACTGACTGAATGAAAGGAGCTGGCATCTCACTCTCTTTGAATCTTCTTTATCATGCTAGGATTAGCAGGAAAAAGCAAAAAATTTCAGAATTGCACCTTGCAATGTGGAGATATTACTGTTTGTGCATTTACAATATTCATTGATTTTTGCCATTGAAAAACATGTTTTTCATATACCAGAAATGTTTGAAGCTACTGACTGAATGAAAGGAGCTGGCATCTCACTCTCTTTGAATCTTCTTTATCATGCTAGGATTAGCAGGAAAAAGCAAAAAATTTCAGAATTGCACCTTGCAATGTGGAGATATTACTGTTTGTGCATTTACAATATTCATTGATTTTTGACATTGAAAAACATGTTTTTCATATACCAGAAATGTTTGAAGCTACTGACTGAATGAAAGGAGCTGGCATCTCACTCTCTTTGAATCTTCTTTATCATGCTAGGATTAGCAGGAAAAAGCTAAAAATTTCAGAATTGCACCTTGCAATGTGGAGATATTACTGTTTGTGCATTTACAATATTCATTGATTTTTGCCATTGAAAAACGTCCAGAAATGTTTGAAGCTACTGACTGAATGAAAGGAGCTGGCATCTCACTCTCTTTGAATCTTCTTTATCATGCTAGGATTAGCAGGAAAAAGCAAAAAATTTCAGAATTGCACCTTGCAATGTGGAGATATTACTGTTTGTGCATTTACAATATTCATTGATTTTTGCCATTGAAAAACATGTTTTTCATATACCAGAAATGTTTGAAGCTACTGACTGAATGAAAGGAGCTGGCATCTCACTCTCTTTGAATCTTCTTTATCATGCTAGGATTAGCAGGAAAAAGCTAAAAATTTCAGAATTGCACCGTGCAATGTGGAGATATTACTGTTTGTGCATTTACAATATTCATTGATTTTTGCCATTGAAAAACGTCCAGAAATGTTTGAAGCTACTGACTGAATGAAAGGAGCTGGCATCTCACTCTCTTTGAATCTTCTTTATCATGCTAGGATTAGCAGGAAAAAGCAAAAAATTTCAGAATTGCACCGTGCAATGTGGAGATATTACTGTTTGTGCATTTACAATATTCATTGATTTTTGCCATTGAAAAACGTCCAGAAATGTTTGAAGCTACTGACTGAATGAAAGGAGCTGGCATCTCACTCTCTTTGAATCTTCTTTATCATGCTAGGATTAGCAGGAAAAAGCTAAAAATTTCAGAATTGCACCTTGCAATGTGGAGATATTACTGTTTGTGCATTTACAATATTCATTGATTTTTGCCATTGAAAAACATGTTTTTCATATACCAGAAATGTTTGAAGCTACTGACTGAATGAAAGGAGCTGGCATCTCACTCTCTTTGAATCTTCTTTATCATGCTAGGATTAACAGGAAAAAGCTAAAAATTTCAGAATTGCACCGTGCAATGTGGAGATATTACTGTTTGTGCATTTACAATATTCATTGATTTTTGCCATTGAAAAACATGTTTTTCATATACCAGAAATGTTTGAAGCTACTGACTGAATGAAAGGAGCTGGCATCTCACTCTCTTTGAATCTTCTTTATCATGCTAGGATTAGCAGGAAAAAGCAAAAAATTTCAGAATTGCACCTTGCAATGTGGAGATATTACTGTTTGTGCATTTACAATATTCATTGATTTTTGCCATTGAAAAACATGTTTTTCATATACCAGAAATGTTTGAAGCTACTGACTGAATGAAAGGAGCTGGCATCTCACTCTCTTTGAATCTTCTTTATCATGCTAGGATTAACAGGAAAAAGCAAAAAATTTCAGAATTGCACCGTGCAATGTGGAGATATTACTGTTTGTGCATTTACAATATTCATTGATTTTTGCCATTGAAAAACATGTTTTTCATATACCAGAAATGTTTGAAGCTACTGACTGAATGAAAGGAGCTGGCATCTCACTCTCTTTGAATCTTCTTTATCATGCTAGGATTAGCAGGAAAAAGCAAAAAATTTCAGAATTGCACCTTGCAATGTGGAGATATTACTGTTTGTGCATTTACAATATTCATTGATTTTTGCCATTGAAAAACATGTTTTTCATATACCAGAAATGTTTGAAGCTACTGACTGAATGAAAGGAGCTGGCATCTCACTCTCTTTGAATCTTCTTTATCATGCTAGGATTAGCAGGAAAAAGCAAAAAATTTCAGAATTGCACCGTGCAATGTGGAGATATTACTGTTTGTGCATTTACAATATTCATTGATTTTTGCCATTGAAAAACATGTTTTTCATATACCAGAAATGTTTGAAGCTACTGACTGAATGAAAGGAGCTGGCATCTCACTCTCTTTGAATCTTCTTTATCATGCTAGGATTAGCAGGAAAAAGCAAAAAATTTCAGAATTGCACCTTGCAATGTGGAGATATTACTGTTTGTGCATTTACAATATTCATTGATTTTTGCCATTGAAAAACATGTTTTTCATATACCAGAAATGTTTGAAGCTACTGACTGAATGAAAGGAGCTGGCATCTCACTCTCTTTGAATCTTCTTTATCATGCTAGGATTAGCAGGAAAAAGCAAAAAATTTCAGAATTGCACCTTGCAATGTGGAGATATTACTGTTTGTGCATTTACAATATTCATTGATTTTTGCCATTGAAAAACATGTTTTTCATATACCAGAAATGTTTGAAGCTACTGACTGAATGAAAGGAGCTGGCATCTCACTCTCTTTGAATCTTCTTTATCATGCTAGGATTAGCAGGAAAAAGCAAAAAATTTCAGAATTGCACTGTGCAATGTGGAGATATTACTGTTTGTGCATTTACAATATTCATTGATTTTTGCCATTGAAAAACGTCCAGAAATGTTTGAAGCTACTGACTGAATGAAAGGAGCTGGCATCTCACTCTCTTTGAATCTTCTTTATCATGCTAGGATTAGCAGGAAAAAGCAAAAAATTTCAGAATTGCACCGTGCAATGTGGAGATATTACTGTTTGTGCATTTACAATATTCATTGATTTTTGCCATTGAAAAACGTCCAGAAATGTTTGAAGCTACTGACTGAATGAAAGGAGCTGGCATCTCACTCTCTTTGAATCTTCTTTATCATGCTAGGATTAACAGGAAAAAGCTAAAAATTTCAGAATTGCACCGTGCAATGTGGAGATATTACTGTTTGTGCATTTACAATATTCATTGATTTTTGCCATTGAAAAACATGTTTTTCATATACCAGAAATGTTTGAAGCTACTGACTGAATGAAAGGAGCTGGCATCTCACTCTCTTTGAATCTTCTTTATCATGCTAGGATTAGCAGGAAAAAGCTAAAAATTTCAGAATTGCACCGTGCAATGTGGAGATATTACTGTTTGTGCATTTACAATATTCATTGATTTTTGCCATTGAAAAACGTCCAGAAATGTTTGAAGCTACTGACTGAATGAAAGGAGCTGGCATCTCACTCTCTTTGAATCTTCTTTATCATGCTAGGATTAGCAGGAAAAAGCTAAAAATTTCAGAATTGCACCGTGCAATGTGGAGATATTACTGTTTGTGCATTTACAATATTCATTGATTTTTGCCATTGAAAAACATGTTTTTCATATACCAGAAATGTTTGAAGCTACTGACTGAATGAAAGGAGCTGGCATCTCACTCTCTTTGAATCTTCTTTATCATGCTAGGATTAACAGGAAAAAGCAAAAAATTTCAGAATTGCACCGTGCAATGTGGAGATATTACTGTTTGTGCATTTACAATATTCATTGATTTTTGCCATTGAAAAACGTCCAGAAATGTTTGAAGCTACTGACTGAATGAAAGGAGCTGGCATCTCACTCTCTTTGAATCTTCTTTATCATGCTAGGATTAGCAGGAAAAAGCAAAAAATTTCAGAATTGCACCGTGCAATGTGGAGATATTACTGTTTGTGCATTTACAATATTCATTGATTTTTGCCATTGAAAAACGTCCAGAAATGTTTGAAGCTACTGACTGAATGAAAGGAGCTGGCATCTCACTCTCTTTGAATCTTCTTTATCATGCTAGGATTAGCAGGAAAAAGCTAAAAATTTCAGAATTGCACCTTGCAATGTGGAGATATTACTGTTTGTGCATTTACAATATTCATTGATTTTTGCCATTGAAAAACATGTTTTTCATATACCAGAAATGTTTGAAGCTACTGACTGAATGAAAGGAGCTGGCATCTCACTCTCTTTGAATCTTCTTTATCATGCTAGGATTAGCAGGAAAAAGCAAAAAATTTCAGAATTGCACCGTGCAATGTGGAGATATTACTGTTTGTGCATTTACAATATTCATTGATTTTTGCCATTGAAAAACGTCCAGAAATGTTTGAAGCTACTGACTGAATGAAAGGAGCTGGCATCTCACTCTCTTTGAATCTTCTTTATCATGCTAGGATTAGCAGGAAAAAGCTAAAAATTTCAGAATTGCACCGTGCAATGTGGAGATATTACTGTTTGTGCATTTACAATATTCATTGATTTTTGCCATTGAAAAACATGTTTTTCATATACCAGAAATGTTTGAAGCTACTGACTGAATGAAAGGAGCTGGCATCTCACTCTCTTTGAATCTTCTTTATCATGCTAGGATTAGCAGGAAAAAGCAAAAAATTTCAGAATTGCACCTTGCAATGTGGAGATATTACTGTTTGTGCATTTACAATATTCATTGATTTTTGCCATTGAAAAACATGTTTTTCATATACCAGAAATGTTTGAAGCTACTGACTGAATGAAAGGAGCTGGCATCTCACTCTCTTTGAATCTTCTTTATCATGCTAGGATTAGCAGGAAAAAGCAAAAAATTTCAGAATTGCACCGTGCAATGTGGAGATATTACTGTTTGTGCATTTACAATATTCATTGATTTTTGCCATTGAAAAACATGTTTTTCATATACCAGAAATGTTTGAAGCTACTGACTGAATGAAAGGAGCTGGCATCTCACTCTCTTTGAATCTTCTTTATCATGCTAGGATTAGCAGGAAAAAGCTAAAAATTTCAGAATTGCACCTTGCAATGTGGAGATATTACTGTTTGTGCATTTACAATATTCATTGATTTTTGCCATTGAAAAACATGTTTTTCATATACCAGAAATGTTTGAAGCTACTGACTGAATGAAAGGAGCTGGCATCTCACTCTCTTTGAATCTTCTTTATCATGCTAGGATTAACAGGAAAAAGCTAAAAATTTCAGAATTGCACCGTGCAATGTGGAGATATTACTGTTTGTGCATTTACAATATTCATTGATTTTTGCCATTGAAAAACGTCCAGAAATGTTTGAAGCTACTGACTGAATGAAAGGAGCTGGCATCTCACTCTCTTTGAATCTTCTTTATCATGCTAGGATTAGCAGGAAAAAGCAAAAAATTTCAGAATTGCACCTTGCAATGTGGAGATATTACTGTTTGTGCATTTACAATATTCATTGATTTTTGCCATTGAAAAACGTCCAGAAATGTTTGAAGCTACTGACTGAATGAAAGGAGCTGGCATCTCACTCACTTTGAATCTTCTTTATCATGCTAGGATTAGCAGGAAAAAGCAAAAAATTTCAGAATTGCACCTTGCAATGTGGAGATATTACTGTTTGTGCATTTACAATATTCATTGATTTTTGCCATTGAAAAACATGTTTTTCATATACCAGAAATGTTTGAAGCTACTGACTGAATGAAAGGAGCTGGCATCTCACTCTCTTTGAATCTTCTTTATCATGCTAGGATTAGCAGGAAAAAGCAAAAAATTTCAGAATTGCACCGTGCAATGTGGAGATATTACTGTTTGTGCATTTACAATATTCATTGATTTTTGCCATTGAAAAACATGTTTTTCATATACCAGAAATGTTTGAAGCTACTGACTGAATGAAAGGAGCTGGCATCTCACTCTCTTTGAATCTTCTTTATCATGCTAGGATTAGCAGGAAAAAGCAAAAAATTTCAGAATTGCACCTTGCAATGTGGAGATATTACTGTTTGTGCATTTACAATATTCATTGATTTTTGCCATTGAAAAACATGTTTTTCATATACCAGAAATGTTTGAAGCTACTGACTGAATGAAAGGAGCTGGCATCTCACTCTCTTTGAATCTTCTTTATCATGCTAGGATTAGCAGGAAAAAGCAAAAAATTTCAGAATTGCACCTTGCAATGTGGAGATATTACTGTTTGTGCATTTACAATATTCATTGATTTTTGCCATTGAAAAACATGTTTTTCATATACCAGAAATGTTTGAAGCTACTGACTGAATGAAAGGAGCTGGCATCTCACTCTCTTTGAATCTTCTTTATCATGCTAGGATTAGCAGGAAAAAGCAAAAAATTTCAGAATTGCACCTTGCAATGTGGAGATATTACTGTTTGTGCATTTACAATATTCATTGATTTTTGCCATTGAAAAACATGTTTTTCATATACCAGAAATGTTTGAAGCTACTGACTGAATGAAAGGAGCTGGCATCTCACTCTCTTTGAATCTTCTTTATCATGCTAGGATTAGCAGGAAAAAGCAAAAAATTTCAGAATTGCACCTTGCAATGTGGAGATATTACTGTTTGTGCATTTACAATATTCATTGATTTTTGCCATTGAAAAACATGTTTTTCATATACCAGAAATGTTTGAAGCTACTGACTGAATGAAAGGAGCTGGCATCTCACTCTCTTTGAATCTTCTTTATCATGCTAGGATTAGCAGGAAAAAGCAAAAAATTTCAGAATTGCACCGTGCAATGTGGAGATATTACTGTTTGTGCATTTACAATATTCATTGATTTTTGCCATTGAAAAACGTCCAGAAATGTTTGAAGCTACTGACTGAATGAAAGGAGCTGGCATCTCACTCTCTTTGAATCTTCTTTATCATGCTAGGATTAGCAGGAAAAAGCAAAAAATTTCAGAATTGCACCGTGCAATGTGGAGATATTACTGTTTGTGCATTTACAATATTCATTGATTTTTGCCATTGAAAAACGTCCAGAAATGTTTGAAGCTACTGACTGAATGAAAGGAGCTGGCATCTCACTCTCTTTGAATCTTCTTTATCATGCTAGGATTAACAGGAAAAAGCTAAAAATTTCAGAATTGCACCGTGCAATGTGGAGATATTACTGTTTGTGCATTTACAATATTCATTGATTTTTGCCATTGAAAAACATGTTTTTCATATACCAGAAATGTTTGAAGCTACTGACTGAATGAAAGGAGCTGGCATCTCACTCTCTTTGAATCTTCTTTATCATGCTAGGATTAACAGGAAAAAGCTAAAAATTTCAGAATTGCACCGTGCAATGTGGAGATATTACTGTTTGTGCATTTACAATATTCATTGATTTTTGCCATTGAAAAACATGTTTTTCATATACCAGAAATGTTTGAAGCTACTGACTGAATGAAAGGAGCTGGCATCTCACTCTCTTTGAATCTTCTTTATCATGCTAGGATTAGCAGGAAAAAGCAAAAATTTTCAGAATTGCACCTTGCAATGTGGAGATATTACTGTTTGTGCATTTACAATATTCATTGATTTTTGCCATTGAAAAACATGTTTTTCATATACCAGAAATGTTTGAAGCTACTGACTGAATGAAAGGAGCTGGCATCTCACTCTCTTTGAATCTTCTTTATCATGCTAGGATTAGCAGGAAAAAGCAAAAAATTTCAGAATTGCACCGTGCAATGTGGAGATATTACTGTTTGTGCATTTACAATATTCATTGATTTTTGCCATTGAAAAACGTCCAGAAATGTTTGAAGCTACTGACTGAATGAAAGGAGCTGGCATCTCACTCTCTTTGAATCTTCTTTATCATGCTAGGATTAACAGGAAAAAGCAAAAAATTTCAGAATTGCACCGTGCAATGTGGAGATATTACTGTTTGTGCATTTACAATATTCATTGATTTTTGCCATTGAAAAACATGTTTTTCATATACCAGAAATGTTTGAAGCTACTGACTGAATGAAAGGAGCTGGCATCTCACTCTCTTTGAATCTTCTTTATCATGCTAGGATTAACAGGAAAAAGCTAAAAATTTCAGAATTGCACCTTGCAATGTGGAGATATTACTGTTTGTGCATTTACAATATTCATTGATTTTTGCCATTGAAAAACATGTTTTTCATATACCAGAAATGTTTGAAGCTACTGACTGAATGAAAGGAGCTGGCATCTCACTCTCTTTGAATCTTCTTTATCATGCTAGGATTAACAGGAAAAAGCAAAAAATTTCAGAATTGCACCGTGCAATGTGGAGATATTACTGTTTGTGCATTTACAATATTCATTGATTTTTGCCATTGAAAAACATGTTTTTCATATACCAGAAATGTTTGAAGCTACTGACTGAATGAAAGGAGCTGGCATCTCACTCTCTTTGAATCTTCTTTATCATGCTAGGATTAACAGGAAAAAGCTAAAAATTTCAGAATTGCACCGTGCAATGTGGAGATATTACTGTTTGTGCATTTACAATATTCATTGATTTTTGCCATTGAAAAACGTCCAGAAATGTTTGAAGCTACTGACTGAATGAAAGGAGCTGGCATCTCACTCTCTTTGAATCTTCTTTATCATGCTAGGATTAACAGGAAAAAGCTAAAAATTTCAGAATTGCACCTTGCAATGTGGAGATATTACTGTTTGTGCATTTACAATATTCATTGATTTTTGCCATTGAAAAACATGTTTTTCATATACCAGAAATGTTTGAAGCTACTGACTGAATGAAAGGAGCTGGCATCTCACTCTCTTTGAATCTTCTTTATCATGCTAGGATTAACAGGAAAAAGCTAAAAATTTCAGAATTGCACCGTGCAATGTGGAGATATTACTGTTTGTGCATTTACAATATTCATTGATTTTTGCCATTGAAAAACGTCCAGAAATGTTTGAAGCTACTGACTGAATGAAAGGAGCTGGCATCTCACTCTCTTTGAATCTTCTTTATCATGCTAGGATTAGCAGGAAAAAGCTAAAAATTTCAGAATTGCACCGTGCAATGTGGAGATATTACTGTTTGTGCATTTACAATATTCATTGATTTTTGCCATTGAAAAACATGTTTTTCATATACCAGAAATGTTTGAAGCTACTGACTGAATGAAAGGAGCTGGCATCTCACTCTCTTTGAATCTTCTTTATCATGCTAGGATTAACAGGAAAAAGCTAAAAATTTCAGAATTGCACCTTGCAATGTGGAGATATTACTGTTTGTGCATTTACAATATTCATTGATTTTTGCCATTGAAAAACATGTTTTTCATATACCAGAAATGTTTGAAGCTACTGACTGAATGAAAGGAGCTGGCATCTCACTCTCTTTGAATCTTCTTTATCATGCTAGGATTAGCAGGAAAAAGCAAAAAATTTCAGAATTGCACCGTGCAATGTGGAGATATTACTGTTTGTGCATTTACAATATTCATTGATTTTTGCCATTGAAAAACATGTTTTTCATATACCAGAAATGTTTGAAGCTACTGACTGAATGAAAGGAGCTGGCATCTCACTCTCTTTGAATCTTCTTTATCATGCTAGGATTAACAGGAAAAAGATAAAAATTTCAGAATTGCACCGTGCAATGTGGAGATATTACTGTTTGTGCATTTACAATATTCATTGATTTTTGCCATTGAAAAACGTCCAGAAATGTTTGAAGCTACTGACTGAATGAAAGGAGCTGGCATCTCACTCTCTTTGAATCTTCTTTATCATGCTAGGATTAGCAGGAAAAAGCAAAAAATTTCAGAATTGCACCGTGCAATGTGGAGATATTACTGTTTGTGCATTTACAATATTCATTGATTTTTGCCATTGAAAAACATGTTTTTCATATACCAGAAATGTTTGAAGCTACTGACTGAATGAAAGGAGCTGGCATCTCACTCTCTTTGAATCTTCTTTATCATGCTAGGATTAACAGGAAAAAGCTAAAAATTTCAGAATTGCACCTTGCAATGTGGAGATATTACTGTTTGTGCATTTACAATATTCATTGATTTTTGCCATTGAAAAACGTCCAGAAATGTTTGAAGCTACTGACTGAATGAAAGGAGCTGGCATCTCACTCTCTTTGAATCTTCTTTATCATGCTAGGATTAACAGGAAAAAGCTAAAAATTTCAGAATTGCACCTTGCAATGTGGAGATATTACTGTTTGTGCATTTACAATATTCATTGATTTTTGCCATTGAAAAACATGTTTTTCATATACCAGAAATGTTTGAAGCTACTGACTGAATGAAAGGAGCTGGCATCTCACTCTCTTTGAATCTTCTTTATCATGCTAGGATTAGCAGGAAAAAGCAAAAAATTTCAGAATTGCACCGTGCAATGTGGAGATATTACTGTTTGTGCATTTACAATATTCATTGATTTTTGCCATTGAAAAACATGTTTTTCATATACCAGAAATGTTTGAAGCTACTGACTGAATGAAAGGAGCTGGCATCTCACTCTCTTTGAATCTTCTTTATCATGCTAGGATTAACAGGAAAAAGCTAAAAATTTCAGAATTGCACCGTGCAATGTGGAGATATTACTGTTTGTGCATTTACAATATTCATTGATTTTTGCCATTGAAAAACATGTTTTTCATATACCAGAAATGTTTGAAGCTACTGACTGAATGAAAGGAGCTGGCATCTCACTCTCTTTGAATCTTCTTTATCATGCTAGGATTAACAGGAAAAAGCTAAAAATTTCAGAATTGCACCTTGCAATGTGGAGATATTACTGTTTGTGCATTTACAATATTCATTGATTTTTGCCATTGAAAAACATGTTTTTCATATACCAGAAATGTTTGAAGCTACTGACTGAATGAAAGGAGCTGGCATCTCACTCTCTTTGAATCTTCTTTATCATGCTAGGATTAGCAGGAAAAAGCTAAAAATTTCAGAATTGCACCTTGCAATGTGGAGATATTACTGTTTGTGCATTTACAATATTCATTGATTTTTGCCATTGAAAAACATGTTTTTCATATACCAGAAATGTTTGAAGCTACTGACTGAATGAAAGGAGCTGGCATCTCACTCTCTTTGAATCTTCTTTATCATGCTAGGATTAGCAGGAAAAAGCTAAAAATTTCAGAATTGCACCTTGCAATGTGGAGATATTACTGTTTGTGCATTTACAATATTCATTGATTTTTGCCATTGAAAAACGTCCAGAAATGTTTGAAGCTACTGACTGAATGAAAGGAGCTGGCATCTCACTCTCTTTGAATCTTCTTTATCATGCTAGGATTAGCAGGAAAAAGCAAAAAATTTCAGAATTGCACCGTGCAATGTGGAGATATTACTGTTTGTGCATTTACAATATTCATTGATTTTTGCCATTGAAAAACGTCCAGAAATGTTTGAAGCTACTGACTGAATGAAAGGAGCTGGCATCTCACTCTCTTTGAATCTTCTTTATCATGCTAGGATTAGCAGGAAAAAGCAAAAAATTTCAGAATTGCACCGTGCAATGTGGAGATATTACTGTTTGTGCATTTACAATATTCATTGATTTTTGCCATTGAAATACATGTTTTTCATATACCAGAAATGTTTGAAGCTACTGACTGAATGAAAGGAGCTGGCATCTCACTCTCTTTGAATCTTCTTTATCATGCTAGGATTAGCAGGAAAAAGCAAAAAATTTCAGAATTGCACCGTGCAATGTGGAGATATTACTGTTTGTGCATTTACAATATTCATTGATTTTTGCCATTGAAAAACGTCCAGAAATGTTTGAAGCTACTGACTGAATGAAAGGAGCTGGCATCTCACTCTCTTTGAATCTTCTTTATCATGCTAGGATTAGCAGGAAAAAGCAAAAAATTTCAGAATTGCACCGTGCAATGTGGAGATATTACTGTTTGTGCATTTACAATATTCATTGATTTTTGCCATTGAAAAACGTCCAGAAATGTTTGAAGCTACTGACTGAATGAAAGGAGCTGGCATCTCACTCTCTTTGAATCTTCTTTATCATGCTAGGATTAGCAGGAAAAAGCAAAAAATTTCAGAATTGCACCGTGCAATGTGGAGATATTACTGTTTGTGCATTTACAATATTCATTGATTTTTGCCATTGAAATACATGTTTTTCATATACCAGAAATGTTTGAAGCTACTGACTGAATGAAAGGAGCTGGCATCTCACTCTCTTTGAATCTTCTTTATCATGCTAGGATTAGCAGGAAAAAGCAAAAAATTTCAGAATTGCACCGTGCAATGTGGAGATATTACTGTTTGTGCATTTACAATATTCATTGATTTTTGCCATTGAAAAACATGTTTTTCATATACCAGAAATGTTTGAAGCTACTGACTGAATGAAAGGAGCTGGCATCTCACTCTCTTTGAATCTTCTTTATCATGCTAGGATTAACAGGAAAAAGCAAAAAATTTCAGAATTGCACCGTGAAATGTGGAGATATTACTGTTTGTGCATTTACAATATTCATTGATTTTTGCCATTGAAAAACATGTTTTTCATATACCAGAAATGTTTGAAGCTACTGACTGAATGAAAGGAGCTGGCATCTCACTCTCTTTGAATCTTCTTTATCATGCTAGGATTAGCAGGAAAAAGCTAAAAATTTCAGAATTGCACCGTGCAATGTGGAGATATTACTGTTTGTGCATTTACAATATTCATTGATTTTTGCCATTGAAAAACATGTTTTTCATATACCAGAAATGTTTGAAGCTACTGACTGAATGAAAGGAGCTGGCATCTCACTCTCTTTGAATCTTCTTTATCATGCTAGGATTAGCAGGAAAAAGCTAAAAATTTCAGAATTGCACCTTGCAATGTGGAGATATTACTGTTTGTGCATTTACAATATTCATTGATTTTTGCCATTGAAAAACGTCCAGAAATGTTTGAAGCTACTGACTGAATGAAAGGAGCTGGCATCTCACTCTCTTTGAATCTTCTTTATCATGCTAGGATTAGCAGGAAAAAGCTAAAAATTTCAGAATTGCACCGTGCAATGTGGAGATATTACTGTTTGTGCATTTACAATATTCATTTATTTTTGCCATTGAAAAACGTCCAGAAATGTTTGAAGCTACTGACTGAATGAAAGGAGCTGGCATCTCACTCTCTTTGAATCTTCTTTATCATGCTAGGATTAGCAGGAAAAAGCAAAAAATTTCAGAATTGCACCGTGCAATGTGGAGATATTACTGTTTGTGCATTTACAATATTCATTGATTTTTGCCATTGAAAAACATGTTTTTCATATACCAGAAATGTTTGAAGCTACTGACTGAATGAAAGGAGCTGGCATCTCACTCTCTTTGAATCTTCTTTATCATGCTAGGATTAGCAGGAAAAAGCAAAAAATTTCAGAATTGCACCGTGCAATGTGGAGATATTACTGTTTGTGCATTTACAATATTCATTGATTTTTGCCATTGAAAAACATGTTTTTCATATACCAGAAATGTTTGAAGCTACTGACTGAATGAAAGGAGCTGGCATCTCACTCTCTTTGAATCTTCTTTATCATGCTAGGATTAACAGGAAAAAGCAAAAAATTTCAGAATTGCACCTTGCAATGTGGAGATATTACTGTTTGTGCATTTACAATATTCATTGATTTTTGCCATTGAAAAACATGTTTTTCATATACCAGAAATGTTTGAAGCTACTGACTGAATGAAAGGAGCTGGCATCTCACTCTCTTTGAATCTTCTTTATCATGCTAGGATTAACAGGAAAAAGCTAAAAATTTCAGAATTGCACCGTGCAATGTGGAGATATTACTGTTTGTGCATTTACAATATTCATTGATTTTTGCCATTGAAAAACGTCCAGAAATGTTTGAAGCTACTGACTGAATGAAAGGAGCTGGCATCTCACTCTCTTTGAATCTTCTTTATCATGCTAGGATTAACAGGAAAAAGCTAAAAATTTCAGAATTGCACCGTGCAATGTGGAGATATTACTGTTTGTGCATTTACAATATTCATTGATTTTTGCCATTGAAAAACATGTTTTTCATATACCAGAAATGTTTGAAGCTACTGACTGAATGAAAGGAGCTGGCATCTCACTCTCTTTGAATCTTCTTTATCATGCTAGGATTAGCAGGAAAAAGCAAAAAATTTCAGAATTGCACCTTGCAATGTGGAGATATTACTGTTTGTGCATTTACAATATTCATTGATTTTTGCCATTGAAAAACATGTTTTTCATATACCAGAAATGTTTGAAGCTACTGACTGAATGAAAGGAGCTGGCATCTCACTCTCTTTGAATCTTCTTTATCATGCTAGGATTAGCAGGAAAAAGCTAAAAATTTCAGAATTGCACCTTGCAATGTGGAGATATTACTGTTTGTGCATTTACAATATTCATTGATTTTTGCCATTGAAAAACATGTTTTTCATATACCAGAAATGTTTGAAGCTACTGACTGAATGAAAGGAGCTGGCATCTCACTCTCTTTGAATCTTCTTTATCATGCTAGGATTAACAGGAAAAAGCTAAAAATTTCAGAATTGCACCGTGCAATGTGGAGATATTACTGTTTGTGCATTTACAATATTCATTGATTTTTGCCATTGAAAAACATGTTTTTCATATACCAGAAATGTTTGAAGCTACTGACTGAATGAAAGGAGCTGGCATCTCACTCTCTTTGAATCTTCTTTATCATGCTAGGATTAACAGGAAAAAGCTAAAAATTTCAGAATTGCACCGTGCAATGTGGAGATATTACTGTTTGTGCATTTACAATATTCATTGATTTTTGCCATTGAAAAACATGTTTTTCATATACCAGAAATGTTTGAAGCTACTGACTGAATGAAAGGAGCTGGCATCTCACTCTCTTTGAATCTTCTTTATCATGCTAGGATTAGCAGGAAAAAGCAAAAAATTTCAGAATTGCACCTTGCAATGTGGAGATATTACTGTTTGTGCATTTACAATATTCATTGATTTTTGCCATTGAAAAACATGTTTTTCATATACCAGAAATGTTTGAAGCTACTGACTGAATGAAAGGAGCTGGCATCTCACTCTCTTTGAATCTTCTTTATCATGCTAGGATTAACAGGAAAAAGCTAAAAATTTCAGAATTGCACCGTGCAATGTGGAGATATTACTGTTTGTGCATTTACAATATTCATTGATTTTTGCCATTGAAAAACATGTTTTTCATATACCAGAAATGTTTGAAGCTACTGACTGCATGAAAGGAGCTGGCATCTCACTCTCTTTGAATCTTCTTTATCATGCTAGGATTAGCAGGAAAAAGCAAAAAATTTCAGAATTGCACCTTGCAATGTGGAGATATTACTGTTTGTGCATTTACAATATTCATTGATTTTTGCCATTGAAAAACATGTTTTTCATATACCAGAAATGTTTGAAGCTACTGACTGAATGAAAGGAGCTGGCATCTCACTCTCTTTGAATCTTCTTTATCATGCTAGGATTAACAGGAAAAAGCAAAAAATTTCAGAATTGCACCGTGCAATGTGGAGATATTACTGTTTGTGCATTTACAATATTCATTGATTTTTGCCATTGAAAAACATGTTTTTCATATACCAGAAATGTTTGAAGCTACTGACTGAATGAAAGGAGCTGGCATCTCACTCTCTTTGAATCTTCTTTATCATGCTAGGATTAGCAGGAAAAAGCAAAAAATTTCAGAATTGCACCATGCAATGTGGAGATATTACTGTTTGTGCATTTACAATATTCATTGATTTTTGCCATTGAAAAACATGTTTTTCATATACCAGAAATGTTTGAAGCTACTGACTGAATGAAAGGAGCTGGCATCTCACTCTCTTTGAATCTTCTTTATCATGCTAGGATTAACAGGAAAAAGCTAAAAATTTCAGAATTGCACCGTGCAATGTGGAGATATTACTGTTTGTGCATTTACAATATTCATTGATTTTTGCCATTGAAAAACATGTTTTTCATATACCAGAAATGTTTGAAGCTACTGACTGAATGAAAGGAGCTGGCATCTCACTCTCTTTGAATCTTCTTTATCATGCTAGGATTAACAGGAAAAAGCTAAAAATTTCAGAATTGCACCTTGCAATGTGGAGATATTACTGTTTGTGCATTTACAATATTCATTGATTTTTGCCATTGAAAAACATGTTTTTCATATACCAGAAATGTTTGAAGCTACTGACTGAATGAAAGGAGCTGGCATCTCACTCTCTTTGAATCTTCTTTATCATGCTAGGATTAACAGGAAAAAGCTAAAAATTTCAGAATTGTACCTTGCAATGTGGAGATATTACTGTTTGTGCATTTACAATATTCATTGATTTTTGCCATTGAAAAACGTCCAGAAATGTTTGAAGCTACTGACTGAATGAAAGGAGCTGGCATCTCACTCTCTTTGAATCTTCTTTATCATGCTAGGATTAGCAGGAAAAAGCAAAAAATTTCAGAATTGCACCTTGCAATGTGGAGATATTACTGTTTGTGCATTTACAATATTCATTGATTTTTGCCATTGAAAAACATGTTTTTCATATACCAGAAATGTTTGAAGCTACTGACTGAATGAAAGGAGCTGGCATCTCACTCTCTTTGAATCTTCTTTATCATGCTAGGATTAACAGGAAAAAGCTAAAAATTTCAGAATTGCACCTTGCAATGTGGAGATATTACTGTTTGTGCATTTACAATATTCATTGATTTTTGCCATTGAAAAACGTCCAGAAATGTTTGAAGCTACTGACTGAATGAAAGGAGCTGGCATCTCACTCTCTTTGAATCTTCTTTATCATGCTAGGATTAGCAGGAAAAAGCAAAAAATTTCAGAATTGCACCGTGCAATGTGGAGATATTACTGTTTGTGCATTTACAATATTCATTGATTTTTGCCATTGAAAAACATGTTTTTCATATACCAGAAATGTTTGAAGCTACTGACTGAATGAAAGGAGCTGGCATCTCACTCTCTTTGAATCTTCTTTATCATGCTAGGATTAACAGGAAAAAGCTAAAAATTTCAGAATTGCACCTTGCAATGTGGAGATATTACTGTTTGTGCATTTACAATATTCATTGATTTTTGCCATTGAAAAACGTCCAGAAATGTTTGAAGCTACTGACTGAATGAAAGGAGCTGGCATCTCACTCTCTTTGAATCTTCTTTATCATGCTAGGATTAGCAGGAAAAAGCAAAAAATTTCAGAATTGCACCTTGCAATGTGGAGATATTACTGTTTGTGCATTTACAATATTCATTGATTTTTGCCATTGAAAAACATGTTTTTCATATACCAGAAATGTTTGAAGCTACTGACTGAATGAAAGGAGCTGGCATCTCACTCTCTTTGAATCTTCTTTATCATGCTAGGATTAGCAGGAAAAAGCAAAAAATTTCAGAATTGCACCTTGCAATGTGGAGATATTACTGTTTGTGCATTTACAATATTCATTGATTTTTGCCATTGAAAAACATGTTTTTCATATACCAGAAATGTTTGAAGCTACTGACTGAATGAAAGGAGCTGGCATCTCACTCTCTTTGAATCTTCTTTATCATGCTAGGATTAACAGGAAAAAGCAAAAAATTTCAGAATTGCACCGTGCAATATGGAGATATTACTGTTTGTGCATTTACAATATTCATTGATTTTTGCCATTGAAAAACGTCCAGAAATGTTTGAAGCTACTGACTGAATGAAAGGAGCTGGCATCTCACTCTCTTTGAATCTTCTTTATCATGCTAGGATTAACAGGAAAAAGCAAAAAATTTCAGAATTGCACCGTGCAATGTGGAGATATTACTGTTTGTGCATTTACAATATTCATTGATTTTTGCCATTGAAAAACATGTTTTTCATATACCAGAAATGTTTGAAGCTACTGACTGAATGAAAGGAGCTGGCATCTCACTCTCTTTGAATCTTCTTTATCATGCTAGGATTAACAGGAAAAAGCTAAAAATTTCAGAATTGCACCGTGCAATGTGGAGATATTACTGTTTGTGCATTTACAATATTCATTGATTTTTGCCATTGAAAAACGTCCAGAAATGTTTGAAGCTACTGACTGAATGAAAGGAGCTGGCATCTCACTCTCTTTGAATCTTCTTTATCATGCTAGGATTAGCAGGAAAAAGCAAAAAATTTCAGAATTGCACCGTGCAATGTGGAGATATTACTGTTTGTGCATTTACAATATTCATTGATTTTTGCCATTGAAAAACATGTTTTTCATATACCAGAAATGTTTGAAGCTACTGACTGAATGAAAGGAGCTGGCATCTCACTCTCTTTGAATCTTCTTTATCATGCTAGGATTAACAGGAAAAAGCTAAAAATTTCAGAATTGCACCGTGCAATGTGGAGATATTACTGTTTGTGCATTTACAATATTCATTGATTTTTGCCATTGAAAAACATGTTTTTCATATACCAGAAATGTTTGAAGCTACTGACTGAATGAAAGGAGCTGGCATCTCACTCTCTTTGAATCTTCTTTATCATGCTAGGATTAGCAGGAAAAAACAAAAAATTTCAGAATTGCACCGTGCAATGTGGAGATATTACTGTTTGTGCATTTACAATATTCATTGATTTTTGCCATTGAAAAACATGTTTTTCATATACCAGAAATGTTTGAAGCTACTGACTGAATGAAAGGAGCTGGCATCTCACTCTCTTTGAATCTTCTTTATCATGCTAGGATTAGCAGGAAAAAGCAAAAAATTTCAGAATTGCACCTTGCAATGTGGAGATATTACTGTTTGTGCATTTACAATATTCATTGATTTTTGCCATTGAAAAACGTCCAGAAATGTTTGAAGCTACTGACTGAATGAAAGGAGCTGGCATCTCACTCTCTTTGAATCTTCTTTATCATGCTAGGATTAGCAGGAAAAAGCAAAAAATTTCAGAATTGCACCGTGCAATGTGGAGATATTACTGTTTGTGCATTTACAATATTCATTGATTTTTGCCATTGAAAAACATGTTTTTCATATACCAGAAATGTTTGAAGCTACTGACTGAATGAAAGGAGCTGGCATCTCACTCTCTTTGAATCTTCTTTATCATGCTAGGATTAACAGGAAAAAGCTAAAAATTTCAGAATTGCACCGTGCAATGTGGAGATATTACTGTTTGTGCATTTACAATATTCATTGATTTTTGCCATTGAAAAACGTCCAGAAATGTTTGAAGCTACTGACTGAATGAAAGGAGCTGGCATCTCACTCTCTTTGAATCTTCTTTATCATGCTAGGATTAGCAGGAAAAAGCAAAAAATTTCAGAATTGCACCGTGCAATGTGGAGATATTACTGTTTGTGCATTTACAATATTCATTGATTTTTGCCATTGAAAAACATGTTTTTCATATACCAGAAATGTTTGAAGCTACTGACTGAATGAAAGGAGCTGGCATCTCACTCTCTTTGAATCTTCTTTATCATGCTAGGATTAACAGGAAAAAGCTAAAAATTTCAGAATTGCACCGTGCAATGTGGAGATATTACTGTTTGTGCATTTACAATATTCATTGATTTTTGCCATTGAAAAACATGTTTTTCATATACCAGAAATGTTTGAAGCTACTGACTGAATGAAAGGAGCTGGCATCTCACTCTCTTTGAATCTTCTTTATCATGCTAGGATTAGCAGGAAAAAGCAAAAAATTTCAGAATTGCACCTTGCAATGTGGAGATATTACTGTTTGTGCATTTACAATATTCATTGATTTTTGCCATTGAAAAACATGTTTTTCATATACCAGAAATGTTTGAAGCTACTGACTGAATGAAAGGAGCTGGCATCTCACTCTCTTTGAATCTTCTTTATCATGCTAGGATTAACAGGAAAAAGCAAAAAATTTCAGAATTGCACCGTGCAATGTGGAGATATTACTGTTTGTGCATTTACAATATTCATTGATTTTTGCCATTGAAAAACGTCCAGAAATGTTTGAAGCTACTGACTGAATGAAAGGAGCTGGCATCTCACTCTCTTTGAATCTTCTTTATCATGCTAGGATTAACAGGAAAAAGCAAAAAATTTCAGAATTGCACCGTGCAATGTGGAGATATTACTGTTTGTGCATTTACAATATTCATTGATTTTTGCCATTGAAAAACATGTTTTTCATATACCAGAAATGTTTGAAGCTACTGACTGAATGAAAGGAGCTGGCATCTCACTCTCTTTGAATCTTCTTTATCATGCTAGGATTAACAGGAAAAAGCTAAAAATTTCAGAATTGCACCGTGCAATGTGGAGATATTACTGTTTGTGCATTTACAATATTCATTGATTTTTGCCATTGAAAAACGTCCAGAAATGTTTGAAGCTACTGACTGAATGAAAGGAGCTGGCATCTCACTCTCTTTGAATCTTCTTTATCATGCTAGGATTAGCAGGAAAAAGCAAAAAATTTCAGAATTGCACCGTGCAATGTGGAGATATTACTGTTTGTGCATTTACAATATTCATTGATTTTTGCCATTGAAAAACGTCCAGAAATGTTTGATGCTACTGACTGAATGAAAGGAGCTGGCATCTCACTCTCTTTGAATCTTCTTTATCATGCTAGGATTAGCAGGAAAAAGCAAAAAATTTCAGAATTGCACCGTGCAATGTGGAGATATTACTGTTTGTGCATTTACAATATTCATTGATTTTTGCCATTGAAAAACATGTTTTTCATATACCAGAAATGTTTGAAGCTACTGACTGAATGAAAGGAGCTGGCATCTCACTCTCTTTGAATCTTCTTTATCATGCTAGGATTAGCAGGAAAAAGCAAAAAATTTCAGAATTGCACCTTGCAATGTGGAGATATTACTGTTTGTGCATTTACAATATTCATTGATTTTTGCCATTGAAAAACGTCCAGAAATGTTTGATGCTACTGACTGAATGAAAGGAGCTGGCATCTCACTCTCTTTGAATCTTCTTTATCATGCTAGGATTAGCAGGAAAAAGCAAAAAATTTCAGAATTGCACCGTGCAATGTGGAGATATTACTGTTTGTGCATTTACAATATTCATTGATTTTTGCCATTGAAAAACATGTTTTTCATATACCAGAAATGTTTGAAGCTACTGACTGAATGAAAGGAGCTGGCATCTCACTCTCTTTGAATCTTCTTTATCATGCTAGGATTAGAAGGAAAAAGCAAAAAAATTCAGAATTGCACCTTGCAATGTGGAGATATTACTGTTTGTGCATTTACAATATTCATTGATTTTTGCCATTGAAAAACATGTTTTTCATATACCAGAAATGTTTGAAGCTACTGACTGAATGAAAGGAGCTGGCATCTCACTCTCTTTGAATCTTCTTTATCATGCTAGGATTAGCAGGAAAAAGCAAAAAATTTCAGAATTGCACCTTGCAATGTGGAGATATTACTGTTTGTGCATTTACAATATTCATTGATTTTTGCCATTGAAAAACGTCCAGAAATGTTTGAAGCTACTGACTGAATGAAAGGAGCTGGCATCTCACTCTCTTTGAATCTTCTTTATCATGCTAGGATTAACAGGAAAAAGCTAAAAATTTCAGAATTGCACCGTGCAATGTGGAGATATTACTGTTTGTGCATTTACAATATTCATTGATTTTTGCCATTGAAAAACGTCTAGAAATGTTTGAAGCTACTGACTGAATGAAAGGAGCTGGCATCTCACTCTCTTTGAATCTTCTTTATCATGCTAGGATTAGCAGGAAAAAGCAAAAAATTTCAGAATTGCACCTTGCAATGTGGAGATATTACTGTTTGTGCATTTACAATATTCATTGATTTTTGCCATTGAAAAACATGTTTTTCATATACCAGAAATGTTTGAAGCTACTGACTGAATGAAAGGAGCTGGCATCTCACTCTCTTTGAATCTTCTTTATCATGCTAGGATTAACAGGAAAAAGCTAAAAATTTCAGAATTGCACCGTGCAATGTGGAGATATTACTGTTTGTGCATTTACAATATTCATTGATTTTTGCCATTGAAAAACATGTTTTTCATATACCAGAAATGTTTGAAGCTACTGACTGAATGAAAGGAGCTGGCATCTCACTCTCTTTGAATCTTCTTTATCATGCTAGGATTAGCAGGAAAAAGCAAAAAATTTCAGAATTGCACCGTGCAATGTGGAGATATTACTGTTTGTGCATTTACAATATTCATTGATTTTTGCCATTGAAAAACATGTTTTTCATATACCAGAAATGTTTGAAGCTACTGACTGAATGAAAGGAGCTGGCATCTCACTCTCTTTGAATCTTCTTTATCATGCTAGGATTAGCAGGAAAAAGCAAAAAATTTCAGAATTGCACCTTGCAATGTGGAGATATTACTGTTTGTGCATTTACAATATTCATTGATTTTTGCCATTGAAAAACGTCCAGAAATGTTTGATGCTACTGACTGAATGAAAGGAGCTGGCATCTCACTCTCTTTGAATCTTCTTTATCATGCTAGGATTAGCAGGAAAAAGCAAAAAATTTCAGAATTGCACCGTGCAATGTGGAGATATTACTGTTTGTGCATTTACAATATTCATTGATTTTTGCCATTGAAAAACATGTTTTTCATATACCAGAAATGTTTGAAGCTACTGAC
Organism: Phyllobates terribilis; assembly: GCF_046119375.1. NCBI lineage: Eukaryota > Metazoa > Chordata > Amphibia > Anura > Dendrobatidae > Phyllobates > Phyllobates terribilis. The sequence continues at coordinate 52,899 of NW_027365073.1, read as the reverse complement.
TGAATGAAAGGAGCTGGCATCTCACTCTCTTTGAATCTTCTTTATCATGCTAGGATTAGCAGGAAAAAGCAAAAAAATTCAGAATTGCACCTTGCAATGTGGAGATATTACTGTTTGTGCATTTACAATATTCATTGATTTTTGCCATTGAAAAACATGTTTTTCATATACCAGAAATGTTTGAAGCTACTGACTGAATGAAAGGAGCTGGCATCTCACTCTCTTTGAATCTTCTTTATCATGCTAGGATTAGCAGGAAAAAGCAAAAAATTTCAGAATTGCACCGTGCAATGTGGAGATATTACTGTTTGTGCATTTACAATATTCATTGATTTTTGCCATTGAAAAACGTCCAGAAATGTTTGAAGCTACTGACTGAATGAAAGGAGCTGGCATCTCACTCTCTTTGAATCTTCTTTATCATGCTAGGATTAACAGGAAAAAGCTAAAAATTTCAGAATTGCACCGTGCAATGTGGAGATATTACTGTTTGTGCATTTACAATATTCATTGATTTTTGCCATTGAAAAACGTCCAGAAATGTTTGAAGCTACTGACTGAATGAAAGGAGCTGGCATCTCACTCTCTTTGAATCTTCTTTATCATGCTAGGATTAACAGGAAAAAGCTAAAAATTTCAGAATTGCACCTTGCAATGTGGAGATATTACTGTTTGTGCATTTACAATATTCATTGATTTTTGCCATTGAAAAACATGTTTTTCATATACCAGAAATGTTTGAAGCTACTGACTGAATGAAAGGAGCTGGCATCTCACTCTCTTTGAATCTTCTTTATCATGCTAGGATTAGCAGGAAAAAGCAAAAAATTTCAGAATTGCACCTTGCAATGTGGAGATATTACTGTTTGTGCATTTACAATATTCATTGATTTTTGCCATTGAAAAACATGTTTTTCATATACCAGAAATGTTTGAAGCTACTGACTGAATGAAAGGAGCTGGCATCTCACTCTCTTTGAATCTTCTTTATCATGCTAGGATTAACAGGAAAAAGCAAAAAATTTCAGAATTGCACCTTGCAATGTGGAGATATTACTGTTTGTGCATTTACAATATTCATTGATTTTTGCCATTGAAAAACATGTTTTTCATATACCAGAAATGTTTGAAGCTACTGACTGAATGAAAGGAGCTGGCATCTCACTCTCTTTGAATCTTCTTTATCATGCTAGGATTAGCAGGAAAAAGCAAAAAATTTCAGAATTGCACCGTGCAATGTGGAGATATTACTGTTTGTGCATTTACAATATTCATTGATTTTTGCCATTGAAAAACATGTTTTTCATATACCAGAAATGTTTGAAGCTACTGACTGAATGAAAGGAGCTGGCATCTCACTCTCTTTGAATCTTCTTTATCATGCTAGGATTAACAGGAAAAAGCTAAAAATTTCAGAATTGCACCTTGCAATGTGGAGATATTACTGTTTGTGCATTTACAATATTCATTGATTTTTGCCATTGAAAAACGTCCAGAAATGTTTGAAGCTACTGACTGAATGAAAGGAGCTGGCATCTCACTCTCTTTGAATCTTCTTTATCATGCTAGGATTAGCAGGAAAAAGCAAAAAATTTCAGAATGGCACCTTGCAATGTGGAGATATTACTGTTTGTGCATTTACAATATTCATTGATTTTTGCCATTGAAAAACATGTTTTTCATATACCAGAAATGTTTGAAGCTACTGACTGAATGAAAGGAGCTGGCATCTCACTCTCTTTGAATCTTCTTTATCATGCTAGGATTAGCAGGAAAAAGCAAAAAAATTCAGAATTGCACCTTGCAATGTGGAGATATTACTGTTTGTGCATTTACAATATTCATTGATTTTTGCCATTGAAAAACATGTTTTTCATATACCAGAAATGTTTGAAGCTACTGACTGAATGAAAGGAGCTGGCATCTCACTCTCTTTGAATCTTCTTTATCACGCTAGGATTAGCAGGAAAAAGCAAAAAATTTCAGAATTGCACCGTGCAATGTGGAGATATTACTGTTTGTGCATTTACAATATTCATTGATTTTTGCCATTGAAAAACGTCCAGAAATGTTTGAAGCTACTGACTGAATGAAAGGAGCTGGCATCTCACTCTCTTTGAATCTTCTTTATCATGCTAGGATTAACAGGAAAAAGCTAAAAATTTCAGAATTGCACCGTGCAATGTGGAGATATTACTGTTTGTGCATTTACAATATTCATTGATTTTTGCCATTGAAAAACGTCCAGAAATGTTTGAAGCTACTGACTGAATGAAAGGAGCTGGCATCTCACTCTCTTTGAATCTTCTTTATCATGCTAGGATTAACAGGAAAAAGCTAAAAATTTCAGAATTGCACCTTGCAATGTGGAGATATTACTGTTTGTGCATTTACAATATTCATTGATTTTTGCCATTGAAAAACATGTTTTTCATATACCAGAAATGTTTGAAGCTACTGACTGAATGAAAGGAGCTGGCATCTCACTCTCTTTGAATCTTCTTTATCATGCTAGGATTAGCAGGAAAAAGCAAAAAATTTCAGAATTGCACCTTGCAATGTGGAGATATTACTGTTTGTGCATTTACAATATTCATTGATTTTTGCCATTGAAAAACATGTTTTTCATATACCAGAAATGTTTGAAGCTACTGACTGAATGAAAGGAGCTGGCATCTCACTCTCTTTGAATCTTCTTTATCATGCTAGGATTAACAGGAAAAAGCAAAAAATTTCAGAATTGCACCTTGCAATGTGGAGATATTACTGTTTGTGCATTTACAATATTCATTGATTTTTGCCATTGAAAAACATGTTTTTCATATACCAGAAATGTTTGAAGCTACTGACTGAATGAAAGGAGCTGGCATCTCACTCTCTTTGAATCTTCTTTATCATGCTAGGATTAGCAGGAAAAAGCAAAAAATTTCAGAATTGCACCGTGCAATGTGGAGATATTACTGTTTGTGCATTTACAATATTCATTGATTTTTGCCATTGAAAAACATGTTTTTCATATACCAGAAATGTTTGAAGCTACTGACTGAATGAAAGGAGCTGGCATCTCACTCTCTTTGAATCTTCTTTATCATGCTAGGATTAACAGGAAAAAGCTAAAAATTTCAGAATTGCACCTTGCAATGTGGAGATATTACTGTTTGTGCATTTACAATATTCATTGATTTTTGCCATTGAAAAACGTCCAGAAATGTTTGAAGCTACTGACTGAATGAAAGGAGCTGGCATCTCACTCTCTTTGAATCTTCTTTATCATGCTAGGATTAGCAGGAAAAAGCAAAAAATTTCAGAATTGCACCTTGCAATGTGGAGATATTACTGTTTGTGCATTTACAATATTCATTGATTTTTGCCATTGAAAAACATGTTTTTCATATACCAGAAATGTTTGAAGCTACTGACTGAATGAAAGGAGCTGGCATCTCACTCTCTTTGAATCTTCTTTATCATGCTAGGATTAACAGGAAAAAGCTAAAAATTTCAGAATTGCACCTTGCAATGTGGAGATATTACTGTTTGTGCATTTACAATATTCATTGATTTTTGCCATTGAAAAACGTCCAGAAATGTTTGAAGCTACTGACTGAATGAAAGGAGCTGGCATCTCACTCTCTTTGAATCTTCTTTATCATGCTAGGATTAGCAGGAAAAAGCAAAAAATTTCAGAATTGCACCGTGCAATGTGGAGATATTACTGTTTGTGCATTTACAATATTCATTGATTTTTGCCATTGAAAAACATGTTTTTCATATACCAGAAATGTTTGAAGCTACTGACTGAATGAAAGGAGCTGGCATCTCACTCTCTTTGAATCTTCTTTATCATGCTAGGATTAACAGGAAAAAGCTAAAAATTTCAGAATTGCACCTTGCAATGTGGAGATATTACTGTTTGTGCATTTACAATATTCATTGATTTTTGCCATTGAAAAACGTCCAGAAATGTTTGAAGCTACTGACTGAATGAAAGGAGCTGGCATCTCACTCTCTTTGAATCTTCTTTATCATGCTAGGATTAGCAGGAAAAAGCAAAAAATTTCAGAATTGCACCTTGCAATGTGGAGATATTACTGTTTGTGCATTTACAATATTCATTGATTTTTGCCATTGAAAAACATGTTTTTCATATACCAGAAATGTTTGAAGCTACTGACTGAATGAAAGGAGCTGGCATCTCACTCTCTTTGAATCTTCTTTATCATGCTAGGATTAGCAGGAAAAAGCAAAAAATTTCAGAATTGCACCTTGCAATGTGGAGATATTACTGTTTGTGCATTTACAATATTCATTGATTTTTGCCATTGAAAAACATGTTTTTCATATACCAGAAATGTTTGAAGCTACTGACTGAATGAAAGGAGCTGGCATCTCACTCTCTTTGAATCTTCTTTATCATGCTAGGATTAACAGGAAAAAGCAAAAAATTTCAGAATTGCACCGTGCAATGTGAAGATATTACTGTTTGTGCATTTACAATATTCATTGATTTTTGCCATTGAAAAACGTCCAGAAATGTTTGAAGCTACTGACTGAATGAAAGGAGCTGGCATCTCACTCTCTTTGAATCTTCTTTATCATGCTAGGATTAACAGGAAAAAGCAAAAAATTTCAGAATTGCACCGTGCAATGTGGAGATATTACTGTTTGTGCATTTACAATATTCATTGATTTTTGCCATTGAAAAACATGTTTTTCATATACCAGAAATGTTTGAAGCTACTGACTGAATGAAAGGAGCTGGCATCTCACTCTCTTTGAATCTTATTTATCATGCTAGGATTAACAGGAAAAAGCTAAAAATTTCAGAATTGCACCATGCAATGTGGAGATATTACTGTTTGTGCATTTACAATATTCATTGATTTTTGCCATTGAAAAACGTCCAGAAATGTTTGAAGCTACTGACTGAATGAAAGGAGCTGGCATCTCACTCTCTTTGAATCTTCTTTATCATGCTAGGATTAGCAGGAAAAAGCAAAAAATTTCAGAATTGCACCGTGCAATGTGGAGATATTACTGTTTGTGCATTTACAATATTCATTGATTTTTGCCATTGAAAAACATGTTTTTCATATACCAGAAATGTTTGAAGCTACTGACTGAATGAAAGGAGCTGGCATCTCACTCTCTTTGAATCTTCTTTATCATGCTAGGATTAGCAGGAAAAAGCAAAAAATTTCAGAATTGCACCTTGCAATGTGGAGATATTACTGTTTGTGCATTTACAATATTCATTGATTTTTGCCATTGAAAAACATGTTTTTCATATACCAGAAATGTTTGAAGCTACTGACTGAATGAAAGGAGCTGGCATCTCACTCTCTTTGAATCTTCTTTATCATGCTAGGATTAGCAGGAAAAAGCAAAAAATTTCAGAATTGCACCGTGCAATGTGGAGATATTACTGTTTGTGCATTTACAATATTCATTGATTTTTGCCATTGAAAAACGTCCAGAAATGTTTGAAGCTACTGACTGAATGAAAGGAGCTGGCATCTCACTCTCTTTGAATCTTCTTTATCATGCTAGGATTAACAGGAAAAAGCAAAAAATTTCAGAATTGCACCGTGCAATGTGGAGATATTACTGTTTGTGCATTTACAATATTCATTGATTTTTGCCATTGAAAAACATGTTTTTCATATACCAGAAATGTTTGAAGCTACTGACTGAATGAAAGGAGCTGGCATCTCACTCTCTTTGAATCTTCTTTATCATGCTAGGATTAACAGGAAAAAGCTAAAAATTTCAGAATTGCACCGTGCAATGTGGAGATATTACTGTTTGTGCATTTACAATATTCATTGATTTTTGCCATTGAAAAACGTCCAGAAATGTTTGAAGCTACTGACTGAATGAAAGGAGCTGGCATCTCACTCTCTTTGAATCTTCTTTATCATGCTAGGATTAGCAGGAAAAAGCAAAAAATTTCAGAATTGCACCGTGCAATGTGGAGATATTACTGTTTGTGCATTTACAATATTCATTGATTTTTGCCATTGAAAAACATGTTTTTCATATACCAGAAATGTTTGAAGCTACTGACTGAATGAAAGGAGCTGGCATCTCACTCTCTTTGAATCTTCTTTATCATGCTAGGATTAACAGGAAAAAGCTAAAAATTTCAGAATTGCACCGTGCAATGTGGAGATATTACTGTTTGTGCATTTACAATATTCATTGATTTTTGCCATTGAAAAACATGTTTTTCATATACCAGAAATGTTTGAAGCTACTGACTGAATGAAAGGAGCTGGCATCTCACTCTCTTTGAATCTTCTTTATCATGCTAGGATTAGCAGGAAAAAGCAAAAAATTTCAGAATTGCACCGTGCAATGTGGAGATATTACTGTTTGTGCATTTACAATATTCATTGATTTTTGCCATTGAAAAACATGTTTTTCATATACCAGAAATGTTTGAAGCTACTGACTGAATGAAAGGAGCTGGCATCTCACTCTCTTTGAATCTTCTTTATCATGCTAGGATTAGCAGGAAAAAGCAAAAAATTTCAGAATTGCACCTTGCAATGTGGAGATATTACTGTTTGTGCATTTACAATATTCATTGATTTTTGCCATTGAAAAACGTCCAGAAATGTTTGAAGCTACTGACTGAATGAAAGGAGCTGGCATCTCACTCTCTTTGAATCTTCTTTATCATGCTAGGATTAGCAGGAAAAAGCAAAAAATTTCAGAATTGCACCGTGCAATGTGGAGATATTACTGTTTGTGCATTTACAATATTCATTGATTTTTGCCATTGAAAAACATGTTTTTCATATACCAGAAATGTTTGAAGCTACTGACTGAATGAAAGGAGCTGGCATCTCACTCTCTTTGAATCTTCTTTATCATGCTAGGATTAGCAGGAAAAAGCAAAAAATTTCAGAATTGCACCGTGCAATGTGGAGATATTACTGTTTGTGCATTTACAATATTCATTGATTTTTGCCATTGAAAAACGTCCAGAAATGTTTGAAGCTACTGACTGAATGAAAGGAGCTGGCATCTCACTCTCTTTGAATCTTCTTTATCATGCTAGGATTAACAGGAAAAAGCTAAAAATTTCAGAATTGCACTGTGCAATGTGGAGATATTACTGTTTGTGCATTTACAATATTCATTGATTTTTGCCATTGAAAAACGTCCAGAAATGTTTGAAGCTACTGACTGAATGAAAGGAGCTGGCATCTCACTCTCTTTGAATCTTCTTTATCATGCTAGGATTAACAGGAAAAAGCTAAAAATTTCAGAATTGCACCTTGCAATGTGGAGATATTACTGTTTGTGCATTTACAATATTCATTGATTTTTGCCATTGAAAAACATGTTTTTCATATACCAGAAATGTTTGAAGCTACTGACTGAATGAAAGGAGCTGGCATCTCACTCTCTTTGAATCTTCTTTATCATGCTAGGATTAGCAGGAAAAAGCAAAAAATTTCAGAATTGCACCTTGCAATGTGGAGATATTACTGTTTGTGCATTTACAATATTCATTGATTTTTGCCATTGAAAAACATGTTTTTCATATACCAGAAATGTTTGAAGCTACTGACTGAATGAAAGGAGCTGGCATCTCACTCTCTTTGAATCTTCTTTATCATGCTAGGATTAACAGGAAAAAGCAAAAAATTTCAGAATTGCACCTTGCAATGTGGAGATATTACTGTTTGTGCATTTACAATATTCATTGATTTTTGCCATTGAAAAACATGTTTTTCATATACCAGAAATGTTTGAAGCTACTGACTGAATGAAAGGAGCTGGCATCTCACTCTCTTTGAATCTTCTTTATCATGCTAGGATTAGCAGGAAAAAGCAAAAAATTTCAGAATTGCACCGTGCAATGTGGAGATATTACTGTTTGTGCATTTACAATATTCATTGATTTTTGCCATTGAAAAACATGTTTTTCATATACCAGAAATGTTTGAAGCTACTGACTGAATGAAAGGAGCTGGCATCTCACTCTCTTTGAATCTTCTTTATCATGCTAGGATTAACAGGAAAAAGCTAAAAATTTCAGAATTGCACCTTGCAATGTGGAGATATTACTGTTTGTGCATTTACAATATTCATTGATTTTTGCCATTGAAAAACATGTTTTTCATATACCAGAAATGTTTGAAGCTACTGACTGAATGAAAGGAGCTGGCATCTCACTCTCTTTGAATCTTCTTTATCATGCTAGGATTAACAGGAAAAAGCAAAAAATTTCAGAATTGCACCTTGCAATGTGGAGATATTACTGTTTGTGCATTTACAATATTCATTGATTTTTGCCATTGAAAAACATGTTTTTCATATACCAGAAATGTTTGAAGCTACTGACTGAATGAAAGGAGCTGGCATCTCACTCTCTTTGAATCTTCTTTATCATGCTAGGATTAGCAGGAAAAAGCAAAAAATTTCAGAATTGCACCGTGCAATGTGGAGATATTACTGTTTGTGCATTTACAATATTCATTGATTTTTGCCATTGAAAAACGTCCAGAAATGTTTGAAGCTACTGACTGAATGAAAGGAGCTGCATCTCACTCTCTTTGAATCTTCTTTATCATGCTAGGATTAACAGGAAAAAGCAAAAAATTTCAGAATTGCACCTTGCAATGTGGAGATATTACTGTTTGTGCATTTACAATATTCATTGATTTTTGCCATTGAAAAACATGTTTTTCATATACCAGAAATGTTTGAAGCTACTGACTGAATGAAAGGAGCTGGCATCTCACTCTCTTTGAATCTTCTTTATCATGCTAGGATTAGCAGGAAAAAGCAAAAAATTTCAGAATTGCACCTTGCAATGTGGAGATATTACTGTTTGTGCATTTACAATATTCATTGATTTTTGCCATTGAAAAACGTCCAGAAATGTTTGAAGCTACTGACTGAATGAAAGGAGCTGGCATCTCACTCTCTTTGAATCTTCTTTATCATGCTAGGATTAGCAGGAAAAAGCAAAAAATTTCAGAATTGCACCGTGCAATGTGGAGATATTACTGTTTGTGCATTTACAATATTCATTGATTTTTGCCATTGAAAAACATGTTTTTCATATACCAGAAATGTTTGAAGCTACTGACTGAATGAAAGGAGCTGGCATCTCACTCTCTTTGAATCTTCTTTATCATGCTAGGATTAACAGGAAAAAGCTAAAAATTTCAGAATTGCACCGTGCAATGTGGAGATATTACTGTTTGTGCATTTACAATATTCATTGATTTTTGCCATTGAAAAACATGTTTTTCATATACCAGAAATGTTTGAAGCTACTGACTGAATGAAAGGAGCTGGCATCTCACTCTCTTTGAATCTTCTTTATCATGCTAGGATTAGCAGGAAAAAGCTAAAAATTTCAGAATTGCACCGTGCAATGTGGAGATATTACTGTTTGTGCATTTACAATATTCATTGATTTTTGCCATTGAAAAACATGTTTTTCATATACCAGAAATGTTTGAAGCTACTGACTGAATGAAAGGAGCTGGCATCTCACTCTCTTTGAATCTTCTTTATCATGCTAGGATTAGCAGGAAAAAGCAAAAAATTTCAGAATTGCACCGTGCAATGTGGAGATATTACTGTTTGTGCATTTACAATATTCATTGATTTTTGCCATTGAAAAACATGTTTTTCATATACCAGAAATGTTTGAAGCTACTGACTGAATGAAAGGAGCTGGCATCTCACTCTCTTTGAATCTTCTTTATCATGCTAGGATTAGCAGGAAAAAGCAAAAAATTTCAGAATTGCACCGTGCAATGTGGAGATATTACTGTTTGTGCATTTACAATATTCATTGATTTTTGCCATTGAAAAACATGTTTTTCATATACCAGAAATGTTTGAAGCTACTGACTGAATGAAAGGAGCTGGCATCTCACTCTCTTTGAATCTTCTTTATCATGCTAGGATTAACAGGAAAAAGCTAAAAATTTCAGAATTGCACCGTGCAATGTGGAGATATTACTGTTTGTGCATTTACAATATTCATTGATTTTTGCCATTGAAAAACATGTTTTTCATATACCAGAAATGTTTGAAGCTACTGACTGAATGAAAGGAGCTGGCATCTCACTCTCTTTGAATCTTCTTTATCATGCTAGGATTAACAGGAAAAAGCTAAAAATTTCAGAATTGCACCTTGCAATGTGGAGATATTACTGTTTGTGCATTTACAATATTCATTGATTTTTGCCATTGAAAAACATGTTTTTCATATACCAGAAATGTTTGAAGCTACTGACTGAATGAAAGGAGCTGGCATCTCACTCTCTTTGAATCTTCTTTATCATGCTAGGATTAGCAGGAAAAAGCTAAAAATTTCAGAATTGCACCTTGCAATGTGGAGATATTACTGTTTGTGCATTTACAATATTCATTGATTTTTGCCATTGAAAAACATGTTTTTCATATACCAGAAATGTTTGAAGCTACTGACTGAATGAAAGGAGCTGGCATCTCACTCTCTTTGAATCTTCTTTATCATGCTAGGATTAGCAGGAAAAAGCTAAAAATTTCAGAATTGCACCTTGCAATGTGGAGATATTACTGTTTGTGCATTTACAATATTCATTGATTTTTGCCATTGAAAAACGTCCAGAAATGTTTGAAGCTACTGACTGAATGAAAGGAGCTGGCATCTCACTCTCTTTGAATCTTCTTTATCATGCTAGGATTAGCAGGAAAAAGCTAAAAATTTCAGAATTGCACCGTGCAATGTGGAGATATTACTGTTTGTGCATTTACAATATTCATTGATTTTTGCCATTGAAAAACGTCCAGAAATGTTTGAAGCTACTGACTGAATGAAAGGAGCTGGCATCTCACTCTCTTTGAATCTTCTTTATCATGCTAGGATTAGCAGGAAAAAGCAAAAAATTTCAGAATTGCACCGTGCAATGTGGAGATATTACTGTTTGTGCATTTACAATATTCATTGATTTTTGCCATTGAAAAACATGTTTTTCATATACCAGAAATGTTTGAAGCTACTGACTGAATGAAAGGAGCTGGCATCTCACTCTCTTTGAATCTTCTTTATCATGCTAGGATTAGCAGGAAAAAGCAAAAAATTTCAGAATTGCACCGTGCAATGTGGAGATATTACTGTTTGTGCATTTACAATATTCATTGATTTTTGCCATTGAAAAACATGTTTTTCATATACCAGAAATGTTTGAAGCTACTGACTGAATGAAATGAGCTGGCATCTCACTCTCTTTGAATCTTCTTTATCATGCTAGGATTAACAGGAAAAAGCAAAAAATTTCAGAATTGCACCGTGCAATGTGGAGATATTACTGTTTGTGCATTTACAATATTCATTGATTTTTGCCATTGAAAAACATGTTTTTCATATACCAGAAATGTTTGAAGCTACTGACTGAATGAAAGGAGCTGGCATCTCACTCTCTTTGAATCTTCTTTATCATGCTAGGATTAACAGGAAAAAGCTAAAAATTTCAGAATTGCACCGTGCAATGTGGAGATATTACTGTTTGTGCATTTACAATATTCATTGATTTTTGCCATTGAAAAACATGTTTTTCATATACCAGAAATGTTTGAAGCTACTGACTGAATGAAAGGAGCTGGCATCTCACTCTCTTTGAATCTTCTTTATCATGCTAGGATTAGCAGGAAAAAGCAAAAAATTTCAGAATTGCACCGTGCAATGTGGAGATATTACTGTTTGTGCATTTACAATATTCATTGATTTTTGCCATTGAAAAACATGTTTTTCATATACCAGAAATGTTTGAAGCTACTGACTGAATGAAAGGAGCTGGCATCTCACTCTCTTTGAATCTTCTTTATCATGCTAGGATTAGCAGGAAAAAGCTAAAAATTTCAGAATTGCACCTTGCAATGTGGAGATATTACTGTTTGTGCATTTACAATATTCATTGATTTTTGCCATTGAAAAACATGTTTTTCATATACCAGAAATGTTTGAAGCTACTGACTGAATGAAAGGAGCTGGCATCTCACTCTCTTTGAATCTTCTTTATCATGCTAGGATTAGCAGGAAAAAGCTAAAAATTTCAGAATTGCACCTTGCAATGTGGAGATATTACTGTTTGTGCATTTACAATATTCATTGATTTTTGCCATTGAAAAACGTCCAGAAATGTTTGAAGCTACTGACTGAATGAAAGGAGCTGGCATCTCACTCTCTTTGAATCTTCTTTATCATGCTAGGATTAGCAGGAAAAAGCTAAAAATTTCAGAATTGCACCGTGCAATGTGGAGATATTACTGTTTGTGCATTTACAATATTCATTGATTTTTGCCATTGAAAAACGTCCAGAAATGTTTGAAGCTACTGACTGAATGAAAGGAGCTGGCATCTCACTCTCTTTGAATCTTCTTTATCATGCTAGGATTAGCAGGAAAAAGCAAAAAATTTCAGAATTGCACCGTGCAATGTGGAGATATTACTGTTTGTGCATTTACAATATTCATTGATTTTTGCCATTGAAAAACATGTTTTTCATATACCAGAAATGTTTGAAGCTACTGACTGAATGAAAGGAGCTGGCATCTCACTCTCTTTGAATCTTCTTTATCATGCTAGGATTAGCAGGAAAAAGCAAAAAATTTCAGAATTGCACCGTGCAATGTGGAGATATTACTGTTTGTGCATTTACAATATTCATTGATTTTTGCCATTGAAAAACATGTTTTTCATATACCAGAAATGTTTGAAGCTACTGACTGAATGAAAGGAGCTGGCATCTCACTCTCTTTGAATCTTCTTTATCATGCTAGGATTAACAGGAAAAAGCAAAAAATTTCAGAATTGCACCGTGCAATGTGGAGATATTACTGTTTGTGCATTTACAATATTCATTGATTTTTGCCATTGAAAAACATGTTTTTCATATACCAGAAATGTTTGAAGCTACTGACTGAATGAAAGGAGCTGGCATCTCACTCTCTTTGAATCTTCTTTATCATGCTAGGATTAGCAGGAAAAAGCTAAAAATTTCAGAATTGCACCTTGCAATGTGGAGATATTACTGTTTGTGCATTTACAATATTCATTGATTTTTGCCATTGAAAAACGTCCAGAAATGTTTGAAGCTACTGACTGAATGAAAGGAGCTGGCATCTCACTCTCTTTGAATCTTCTTTATCATGCTAGGATTAACAGGAAAAAGCAAAAAATTTCAGAATTGCACCGTGCAATGTGGAGATATTACTGTTTGTGCATTTACAATATTCATTGATTTTTGCCATTGAAAAACATGTTTTTCATATACCAGAAATGTTTGAAGCTACTGACTGAATGAAAGGAGCTGGCATCTCACTCTCTTTGAATCTTCTTTATCATGCTAGGATTAACAGGAAAAAGCTAAAAATTTCAGAATTGCACCGTGCAATGTGGAGATATTACTGTTTGTGCATTTACAATATTCATTGATTTTTGCCATTGAAAAACGTCCAGAAATGTTTGAAGCTACTGACTGAATGAAAGGAGCTGGCATCTCACTCTCTTTGAATCTTCTTTATCATGCTAGGATTAGCAGGAAAAAGCAAAAAATTTCAGAATTGCACCTTGCAATGTGGAGATATTACTGTTTGTGCATTTACAATATTCATTGATTTTTGCCATTGAAAAACATGTTTTTCATATACCAGAAATGTTTGAAGCTACTGACTGAATGAAAGGAGCTGGCATCTCACTCTCTTTGAATCTTCTTTATCATGCTAGGATTAGCAGGAAAAAGCAAAAAATTTCAGAATTGCACCTTGCAATGTGGAGATATTACTGTTTGTGCATTTACAATATTCATTGATTTTTGCCATTGAAAAACATGTTTTTCATATACCAGAAATGTTTGAAGCTACTGACTGAATGAAAGGAGCTGGCATCTCACTCTCTTTGAATCTTCTTTATCATGCTAGGATTAACAGGAAAAAGCTAAAAATTTCAGAATTGCACCGTGCAATGTGGAGATATTACTGTTTGTGCATTTACAATATTCATTGATTTTTGCCATTGAAAAACATGTTTTTCATATACCAGAAATGTTTGAAGCTACTGACTGAATGAAAGGAGCTGGCATCTCACTCTCTTTGAATCTTCTTTATCATGCTAGGATTAACAGGAAAAAGCTAAAAATTTCAGAATTGCACCGTGCAATGTGGAGATATTACTGTTTGTGCATTTACAATATTCATTGATTTTTGCCATTGAAAAACGTCCAGAAATGTTTGAAGCTACTGACTGAATGAAAGGAGCTGGCATCTCACTCTCTTTGAATCTTCTTTATCATGCTAGGATTAGCAGGAAAAAGCAAAAAATTTCAGAATTGCACCTTGCAATGTGGAGATATTACTGTTTGTGCATTTACAATATTCATTGATTTTTGCCATTGAAAAACATGTTTTTCATATACCAGAAATGTTTGAAGCTACTGACTGAATGAAAGGAGCTGGCATCTCACTCTCTTTGAATCTTCTTTATCATGCTAGGATTAGCAGGAAAAAGCTAAAAATTTCAGAATTGCACCGTGCAATGTGGAGATATTACTGTTTGTGCATTTACAATATTCATTGATTTTTGCCATTGAAAAACATGTTTTTCATATACCAGAAATGTTTGAAGCTACTGACTGAATGAAAGGAGCTGGCATCTCACTCTCTTTGAATCTTCTTTATCATGCTAGGATTAGCAGGAAAAAGCAAAAAATTTCAGAATTGCACCTTGCAATGTGGAGATATTACTGTTTGTGCATTTACAATATTCATTGATTTTTGCCATTGAAAAACGTCCAGAAATGTTTGAAGCTACTGACTGAATGAAAGGAGCTGGCATCTCACTCTCTTTGAATCTTCTTTATCATGCTAGGATTAACAGGAAAAAGCTAAAAATTTCAGAATTGCACCTTGGAATGTGGAGATATTACTGTTTGTGCATTTACAATATTCATTGATTTTTGCCATTGAAAAACATGTTTTTCATATACCAGAAATGTTTGAAGCTACTGACTGAATGAAAGGAGCTGGCATCTCACTCTCTTTGAATCTTCTTTATCATGCTAGGATTAACAGGAAAAAGCAAAAAATTTCAGAATTGCACCTTGCAATGTGGAGATATTACTGTTTGTGCATTTACAATATTCATTGATTTTTGCCATTGAAAAACATGTTTTTCATATACCAGAAATGTTTGAAGCTACTGACTGAATGAAAGGAGCTGGCATCTCACTCTCTTTGAATCTTCTTTATCATGCTAGGATTAACAGGAAAAAGCTAAAAATTTCAGAATTGCACCGTGCAATGTGGAGATATTACTGTTTGTGCATTTACAATATTCATTGATTTTTGCCATTGAAAAACATGTTTTTCATATACCAGAAATGTTTGAAGCTACTGACTGAATGAAAGGAGCTGGCATCTCACTCTCTTTGAATCTTCTTTATCATGCTAGGATTAGCAGGAAAAAGCTAAAAATTTCAGAATTGCACCTTGCAATGTGGAGATATTACTGTTTGTGCATTTACAATATTCATTGATTTTTGCCATTGAAAAACGTCCAGAAATGTTTGAAGCTACTGACTGAATGAAAGGAGCTGGCATCTCACTCTCTTTGAATCTTCTTTATCATGCTAGGATTAACAGGAAAAAGCTAAAAATTTCAGAATTGCACCTTGCAATGTGGAGATATTACTGTTTGTGCATTTACAATATTCATTGATTTTTGCCATTGAAAAACATGTTTTTCATATAGCAGAAATGTTTGAAGCTACTGACTGAATGAAAGGAGCTGGCATCTCACTCTCTTTGAATCTTCTTTATCATGCTAGGATTAACAGGAAAAAGCTAAAAATTTCAGAATTGCACCTTGCAATGTGGAGATATTACTGTTTGTGCATTTACAATATTCATTGATTTTTGCCATTGAAAAACATGTTTTTCATATACCAGAAATGTTTGAAGCTACTGACTGAATGAAAGGAGCTGGCATCTCACTCTCTTTGAATCTTCTTTATCATGCTAGGATTAGCAGGAAAAAGCTAAAAATTTCAGAATTGCACCTTGCAATGTGGAGATATTACTGTTTGTGCATTTACAATATTCATTGATTTTTGCCATTGAAAAACGTCCAGAAATGTTTGAAGCTACTGACTGAATGAAAGGAGCTGGCATCTCACTCTATTTGAATCTTCTTTATCATGCTAGGATTAACAGGAAAAAGCTAAAAATTTCAGAATTGCACCTTGCAATGTGGAGATATTACTGTTTGTGCATTTACAATATTCATTGATTTTTGCCATTGAAAAACATGTTTTTCATATACCAGAAATGTTTGAAGCTACTGACTGAATGAAAGGAGCTGGCATCTCACTCTCTTTGAATCTTCTTTATCATGCTAGGATTAACAGGAAAAAGCTAAAAATTTCAGAATTGCACCTTGCAATGTGGAGATATTACTGTTTGTGCATTTACAATATTCATTGATTTTTGCCATTGAAAAACATGTTTTTCATATACCAGAAATGTTTGAAGCTACTGACTGAATGAAAGGAGCTGGCATCTCACTCTCTTTGAATCTTCTTTATCATGCTAGGATTAACAGGAAAAAGCAAAAAATTTCAGAATTGCACCGTGCAATGTGGAGATATTACTGTTTGTGCATTTACAATATTCATTGATTTTTGCCATTGAAAAACATGTTTTTCATATACCAGAAATGTTTGAAGCTACTGACTGAATGAAAGGAGCTGGCATCTCACTCTCTTTGAATCTTCTTTATCATGCTAGGATTAGCAGGAAAAAGCAAAAAATTTCAGAATTGCACCGTGCAATGTGGAGATATTACTGTTTGTGCATTTACAATATTCATTGATTTTTGCCATTGAAAAACGTCCAGAAATGTTTGAAGCTACTGACTGAATGAAAGGAGCTGGCATCTCACTCTCTTTGAATCTTCTTTATCATGCTAGGATTAGCAGGAAAAAGCAAAAAATTTCAGAATTGCACCGTGCAATGTGGAGATATTACTGTTTGTGCATTTACAATATTCATTGATTTTTGCCATTGAAAAACATGTTTTTCATATACCAGAAATGTTTGAAGCTACTGACTGAATGAAAGGAGCTGGCATCTCACTCTCTTTGAATCTTCTTTATCATGCTAGGATTAACAGGAAAAAGCTAAAAATTTCAGAATTGCACCGTGCAATGTGGAGATATTACTGTTTGTGCATTTACAATATTCATTGATTTTTGCCATTGAAAAACATGTTTTTCATATACCAGAAATGTTTGAAGCTACTGACTGAATGAAAGGAGCTGGCATCTCACTCTCTTTGAATCTTCTTTATCATGCTAGGATTAGCAGGAAAAAGCAAAAAATTTCAGAATTGCACCTTGCAATGTGGAGATATTACTGTTTGTGCATTTACAATATTCATTGATTTTTGCCATTGAAAAACGTCCAGAAATGTTTGAAGCTACTGACTGAATGAAAGGAGCTGGCATCTCACTCTCTTTGAATCTTCTTTATCATGCTAGGATTAGCAGGAAAAAGCAAAAAATTTCAGAATTGCACCGTGCAATGTGGAGATATTACTGTTTGTGCATTTACAATATTCATTGATTTTTGCCATTGAAAAACATGTTTTTCATATACCAGAAATGTTTGAAGCTACTGACTGAATGAAAGGAGCTGGCATCTCACTCTCTTTGAATCTTCTTTATCATGCTAGGATTAACAGGAAAAAGCTAAAAATTTCAGAATTGCACCTTGCAATGTGGAGATATTACTGTTTGTGCATTTACAATATTCATTGATTTTTGCCATTGAAAAACATGTTTTTCATATACCAGAAATGTTTGAAGCTACTGACTGAATGAAAGGAGCTGGCATCTCACTCTCTTTGAATCTTCTTTATCATGCTAGGATTAACAGGAAAAAGCTAAAAATTTCAGAATTGCACCGTGCAATGTGGAGATATTACTGTTTGTGCATTTACAATATTCATTGATTTTTGCCATTGAAAAACATGTTTTTCATATACCAGAAATGTTTGAAGCTACTGACTGAATGAAAGGAGCTGGCATCTCACTCTCTTTGAATCTTCTTTATCATGCTAGGATTAGCAGGAAAAAGCAAAAAATTTCAGAATTGCACCTTGCAATGTGGAGATATTACTGTTTGTGCATTTACAATATTCATTGATTTTTGCCATTGAAAAACGTCCAGAAATGTTTGAAGCTACTGACTGAATGAAAGGAGCTGGCATCTCACTCTCTTTGAATCTTCTTTATCATGCTAGGATTAACAGGAAAAAGCTAAAAATTTCAGAATTGCACCGTGCAATGTGGAGATATTACTGTTTGTGCATTTACAATATTCATTGATTTTTGCCATTGAAAAACATGTTTTTCATATACCAGAAATGTTTGAAGCTACTGACTGAATGAAAGGAGCTGGCATCTCACTTTCTTTGAATCTTCTTTATCATGCTAGGATTAACAGGAAAAAGCAAAAAATTTCAGAATTGCACCGTGCAATGTGGAGATATTACTGTTTGTGCATTTACAATATTCATTGATTTTTGCCATTGAAAAACATGTTTTTCATATACCAGAAATGTTTGAAGCTACTGACTGAATGAAAGGAGCTGGCATCTCACTCTCTTTGAATCTTCTTTATCATGCTAGGATTAGCAGGAAAAAGCTAAAAATTTCAGAATTGCACCGTGCAATGTGGAGATATTACTGTTTGTGCATTTACAATATTCATTGATTTTTGCCATTGAAAAACATGTTTTTCATATACCAGAAATGTTTGAAGCTACTGACTGAATGAAAGGAGCTGGCATCTCACTCTCTTTGAATCTTCTTTATCATGCTAGGATTAGCAGGAAAAAGCAAAAAATTTCAGAATTGCACCGTGCAATGTGGAGATATTACTGTTTGTGCATTTACAATATTCATTGATTTTTGCCATTGAAAAACATGTTTTTCATATACCAGAAATGTTTGAAGCTACTGACTGAATGAAAGGAGCTGGCATCTCACTCTCTTTGAATCTTCTTTATCATGCTAGGATTAACAGGAAAAAGCAAAAAATTTCAGAATTGCACCGTGCAATGTGGAGATATTACTGTTTGTGCATTTACAATATTCATTGATTTTTGCCATTGAAAAACATGTTTTTCATATACCAGAAATGTTTGAAGCTACTGACTGAATGAAAGGAGCTGGCATCTCACTCTCTTTGAATCTTCTTTATCATGCTAGGATTAACAGGAAAAAGCTAAAAATTTCAGAATTGCACCGTGCAATGTGGAGATATTACTGTTTGTGCATTTACAATATTCATTGATTTTTGCCATTGAAAAACATGTTTTTCATATACCAGAAATGTTTGAAGCTACTGACTGAATGAAAGGAGCTGGCATCTCACTCTCTTTGAATCTTCTTTATCATGCTAGGATTAACAGGAAAAAGCTAAAAATTTCAGAATTGCACCTTGCAATGTGGAGATATTACTGTTTGTGCATTTACAATATTCATTGATTTTTGCCATTGAAAAACATGTTTTTCATATACCAGAAATGTTTGAAGCTACTGACTGAATGAAAGGAGCTGGCATCTCACTCTCTTTGAATCTTCTTTATCATGCTAGGATTAACAGGAAAAAGCTAAAAATTTCAGAATTGCACCGTGCAATGTGGAGATATTACTGTTTGTGCATTTACAATATTCATTGATTTTTGCCATTGAAAAACATGTTTTTCATATACCAGAAATGTTTGAAGCTACTGACTGAATGAAAGGAGCTGGCATCTCACTCTCTTTGAATCTTCTTTATCATGCTAGGATTAACAGGAAAAAGCTAAAAATTTCAGAATTGCACCTTGCAATGTGGAGATATTACTGTTTGTGCATTTACAATATTCATTGATTTTTGCCATTGAAAAACGTCCAGAAATGTTTGAAGCTACTGACTGAATGAAAGGAGCTGGCATCTCACTCTCTTTGAATCTTCTTTATCATGCTAGGATTAGCAGGAAAAAGCAAAAAATTTCAGAATTGCACCGTGCAATGTGGAGATATTACTGTTTGTGCATTTACAATATTCATTGATTTTTGCCATTGAAAAACATGTTTTTCATATACCAGAAATGTTTGAAGCTACTGACTGAATGAAAGGAGCTGGCATCTCACTCTCTTTGAATCTTCTTTATCATGCTAGGATTAGCAGGAAAAAGCAAAAAATTTCAGAATTGCACCGTGCAATGTGGAGATATTACTGTTTGTGCATTTACAATATTCATTGATTTTTGCCATTGAAAAACATGTTTTTCATATACCAGAAATGTTTGAAGCTACTGACTGAATGAAAGGAGCTGGCATCTCACTCTCTTTGAATCTTCTTTATCATGCTAGGATTAGCAGGAAAAAGCAAAAAATTTCAGAATTGCACCTTGCAATGTGGAGATATTACTGTTTGTGCATTTACAATATTCATTGATTTTTGCCATTGAAAAACATGTTTTTCATATACCAGAAATGTTTGAAGCTACTGACTGAATGAAAGGAGCTGGCATCTCACTCTCTTTGAATCTTCTTTATCATGCTAGGATTAACAGGAAAAAGCTAAAAATTTCAGAATTGCACCGTGCAATGTGGAGATATTACTGTTTGTGCATTTACAATATTCATTGATTTTTGCCATTGAAAAACATGTTTTTCATATACCAGAAATGTTTGAAGCTACTGACTGAATGAAAGGAGCTGGCATCTCACTCTCTTTGAATCTTCTTTATCATGCTAGGATTAACAGGAAAAAGCTAAAAATTTCAGAATTGCACCGTGCAATGTGGAGATATTACTGTTTGTGCATTTACAATATTCATTGATTTTTGCCATTGAAAAACATGTTTTTCATATACCAGAAATGTTTGAAGCTACTGACTGAATGAAAGGAGCTGGCATCTCACTCTCTTTGAATCTTCTTTATCATGCTAGGATTAGCAGGAAAAAGCTAAAAATTTCAGAATTGCACCTTGCAATGTGGAGATATTACTGTTTGTGCATTTACAATATTCATTGATTTTTGCCATTGAAAAACGTCCAGAAATGTTTGAAGCTACTGACTGAATGAAAGGAGCTGGCATCTCACTCTCTTTGAATCTTCTTTATCATGCTAGGATTAACAGGAAAAAGCTAAAAATTTCAGAATTGCACCTTGCAATGTGGAGATATTACTGTTTGTGCATTTACAATATTCATTGATTTTTGCCATTGAAAAACATGTTTTTCATATACCAGAAATGTTTGAAGCTACTGACTGAATGAAAGGAGCTGGCATCTCACTCTCTTTGAATCTTCTTTATCATGCTAGGATTAGCAGGAAAAAGCAAAAAATTTCAGAATTGCACCGTGCAATGTGGAGATATTACTGTTTGTGCATTTACAATATTCATTGATTTTTGCCATTGAAAAACATGTTTTTCATATACCAGAAATGTTTGAAGCTACTGACTGAATGAAAGGAGCTGGCATCTCACTCTCTTTGAATCTTTTTTATCATGCTAGGATTAGCAGGAAAAAGCAAAAAATTTCAGAATTGCACCGTGCAATGTGGAGATATTACTGTTTGTGCATTTACAATATTCATTGATTTTTGCCATTGAAAAACATGTTTTTCATATACCAGAAATGTTTGAAGCTACTGACTGAATGAAAGGAGCTGGCATCTCACTCTCTTTGAATCTTCTTTATCATGCTAGGATTAACAGGAAAAAGCTAAAAATTTCAGAATTGCACCTTGCAATGTGGAGATATTACTGTTTGTGCATTTACAATATTCATTGATTTTTGCCATTGAAAAACGTCCAGAAATGTTTGAAGCTACTGACTGAATGAAAGGAGCTGGCATCTCACTCTCTTTGAATCTTCTTTATCATGCTAGGATTAACAGGAAAAAGCTAAAAATTTCAGAAATGCACCGTGCAATGTGGAGATATTACTGTTTGTGCATTTACAATATTCATTGATTTTTGCCATTGAAAAACGTCCAGAAATGTTTGAAGCTACTGACTGAATGAAAGGAGCTGGCATCTCACTCTCTTTGAATCTTCTTTATCATGCTAGGATTAACAGGAAAAAGCAAAAAATTTCAGAATTGCACCGTGCAATGTGGAGATATTACTGTTTGTGCATTTACAATATTCATTGATTTTTGCCATTGAAAAACATGTTTTTCATATACCAGAAATGTTTGAAGCTACTGACTGAATGAAAGGAGCTGGCATCTCACTCTCTTTGAATCTTCTTTATCATGCTAGGATTAACAGGAAAAAGCTAAAAATTTCAGAATTGCACCTTGCAATGTGGAGATATTACTGTTTGTGCATTTACAATATTCATTGATTTTTGCCATTGAAAAACGTCCAGAAATGTTTGAAGCTACTGACTGAATGAAAGGAGCTGGCATCTCACTCTCTTTGAATCTTCTTTATCATGCTAGGATTAACAGGAAAAAGCTAAAAATTTCAGAAATGCACCGTGCAATGTGGAGATATTACTGTTTGTGCATTTACAATATTCATTGATTTTTGCCATTGAAAAACGTCCAGAAATGTTTGAAGCTACTGACTGAATGAAAGGAGCTGGCATCTCACTCTCTTTGAATCTTCTTTATCATGCTAGGATTAACAGGAAAAAGCTAAAAATTTCAGAATTGCACCTTGCAATGTGGAGATATTACTGTTTGTGCATTTACAATATTCATTGATTTTTGCCATTGAAAAACATGTTTTTCATATACCAGAAATGTTTGAAGCTACTGACTGAATGAAAGGAGCTGGCATCTCACTCTCTTTGAATCTTCTTTATCATGCTAGGTTTAACAGGAAAAAGCAAAAAATTTCAGAATTGCACCGTGCAATGTGGAGATATTACTGTTTGTGCATTTACAATATTCATTGATTTTTGCCGTTGAAAAACATGTTTTTCATATACCAGAAATGTTTGAAGCTACTGACTGAATGAAAGGAGCTGGCATCTCACTCTCTTTGAATCTTCTTTATCATGCTAGGATTAGCAGGAAAAAGCAAAAAATTTCAGAATTGCACCGTGCAATGTGGAGATATTACTGTTTGTGCATTTACAATATTCATTGATTTTTGCCATTGAAAAACGTCCAGAAATGTTTGAAGCTACTGACTGAATGAAAGGAGCTGGCATCTCACTCTCTTTGAATCTTCTTTATCATGCTAGGATTAGCAGGAAAAAGCAAAAAATTTCAGAATTGCACTGTGCAATGTGGAGATATTACTGTTTGTGCATTTACAATATTCATTGATTTTTGCCATTGAAAAACATGTTTTTCATATACCAGAAATGTTTGAAGCTACTGACTGAATGAAAGGAGCTGGCATCTCACTCTCTTTGAATCTTCTTTATCATGCTAGGATTAACAGGAAAAAGCTAAAAATTTCAGAATTGCACCGTGCAATGTGGAGATATTACTGTTTGTGCATTTACAATATTCATTGATTTTTGCCATTGAAAAACATGTTTTTCATATACCAGAAATGTTTGAAGCTACTGACTGAATGAAAGGAGCTGGCATCTCACTCTCTTTGAATCTTCTTTATCATGCTAGGATTAGCAGGAAAAAGCAAAAAATTTCAGAATTGCACCTTGCAATGTGGAGATATTACTGTTTGTGCATTTACAATATTCATTGATTTTTGCCATTGAAAAACGTCCAGAAATGTTTGAAGCTACTGACTGAATGAAAGGAGCTGGCATCTCACTCTCTTTGAATCTTCTTTATCATGCTAGGAATAGCAGGAAAAAGCAAAAAATTTCAGAATTGCACCGTGCAATGTGGAGATATTACTGTTTGTGCATTTACAATATTCATTGATTTTTGCCATTGAAAAACATGTTTTTCATATACCAGAAATGTTTGAAGCTACTGACTGAATGAAAGGAGCTTGCATCTCACTCTCTTTGAATCTTCTTTATCATGCTAGGATTAACAGGAAAAAGCTAAAAATTTCAGAATTGCACCTTGCAATGTGGAGATATTACTGTTTGTGCATTTACAATATTCATTGATTTTTGCCATTGAAAAACATGTTTTTCATATACCAGAAATGTTTGAAGCTACTGACTGAATGAAAGGAGCTGGCATCTCACTCTCTTTGAATCTTCTTTATCATGCTAGGATTAACAGGAAAAAGCTAAAAATTTCAGAATTGCACCGTGCAATGTGGAGATATTACTGTTTGTGCATTTACAATATTCATTGATTTTTGCCATTGAAAAACATGTTTTTCATATACCAGAAATGTTTGAAGCTACTGACTGAATGAAAGGAGCTGGCATCTCACTCTCTTTGAATCTTCTTTATCATGCTAGGATTAGCAGGAAAAAGCAAAAAATTTCAGAATTGCACCTTGCAATGTGGAGATATTACTGTTTGTGCATTTACAATATTCATTGATTTTTGCCATTGAAAAACGTCCAGAAATGTTTGAAGCTACTGACTGAATGAAAGGAGCTGGCATCTCACTCTCTTTGAATCTTCTTTATCATGCTAGGATTAACAGGAAAAAGCTAAAAATTTCAGAATTGCACCGTGCAATGTGGAGATATTACTGTTTGTGCATTTACAATATTCATTGATTATTGCCATTGAAAAACATGTTTTTCATATACCAGAAATGTTTGAAGCTACTGACTGAATGAAAGGAGCTGGCATCTCACTCTCTTTGAATCTTCTTTATCATGCTAGGATTAACAGGAAAAAGCAAAAAATTTCAGAATTGCACCGTGCAATGTGGAGATATTACTGTTTGTGCATTTACAATATTCATTGATTTTTGCCATTGAAAAACATGTTTTTCATATACCAGAAATGTTTGAAGCTACTGACTGAATGAAAGGAGCTGGCATCTCACTCTCTTTGAATCTTCTTTATCATGCTAGGATTAGCAGGAAAAAGCTAAAAATTTCAGAATTGCACCGTGCAATGTGGAGATATTACTGTTTGTGCATTTACAATATTCATTGATTTTTGCCATTGAAAAACATGTTTTTCATATACCAGAAATGTTTGAAGCTACTGACTGAATGAAAGGAGCTGGCATCTCACTCTCTTTGAATCTTCTTTATCATGCTAGGATTAGCAGGAAAAAGCAAAAAATTTCAGAATTGCACCGTGCAATGTGGAGATATTACTGTTTGTGCATTTACAATATTCATTGATTTTTGCCATTGAAAAACATGTTTTTCATATACCAGAAATGTTTGAAGCTACTGACTGAATGAAAGGAGCTGGCATCTCACTCTCTTTGAATCTTCTTTATCATGCTAGGATTAACAGGAAAAAGCAAAAAATTTCAGAATTGCACCGTGCAATGTGGAGATATTACTGTTTGTGCATTTACAATATTCATTGATTTTTGCCATTGAAAAACATGTTTTTCATATACCAGAAATGTTTGAAGCTACTGACTGAATGAAAGGAGCTGGCATCTCACTCTCTTTGAATCTTCTTTATCATGCTAGGATTAACAGGAAAAAGCTAAAAATTTCAGAATTGCACCGTGCAATGTGGAGATATTACTGTTTGTGCATTTACAATATTCATTGATTTTTGCCATTGAAAAACATGTTTTTCATATACCAGAAATGTTTGAAGCTACTGACTGAATGAAAGGAGCTGGCATCTCACTCTCTTTGAATCTTCTTTATCATGCTAGGATTAACAGGAAAAAGCTAAAAATTTCAGAATTGCACCTTGCAATGTGGAGATATTACTGTTTGTGCATTTACAATATTCATTGATTTTTGCCATTGAAAAACATGTTTTTCATATACCAGAAATGTTTGAAGCTACTGACTGAATGAAAGGAGCTGGCATCTCACTCTCTTTGAATCTTCTTTATCATGCTAGGATTAACAGGAAAAAGCTAAAAATTTCAGAATTGCACCGTGCAATGTGGAGATATTACTGTTTGTGCATTTACAATATTCATTGATTTTTGCCATTGAAAAACATGTTTTTCATATACCAGAAATGTTTGAAGCTACTGACTGAATGAAAGGAGCTGGCATCTCACTCTCTTTGAATCTTCTTTATCATGCTAGGATTAGCAGGAAAAAGCAAAAAATTTCAGAATTGCACCGTGCAATGTGGAGATATTACTGTTTGTGCATTTACAATATTCATTGATTTTTGCCATTGAAAAACATGTTTTTCATATACCAGAAATGTTTGAAGCTACTGACTGAATGAAAGGAGCTGGCATCTCACTCTCTTTGAATCTTCTTTATCATGCTAGGATTAGCAGGAAAAAGCAAAAAATTTCAGAATTGCACCGTGCAATGTGGAGATATTACTGTTTGTGCATTTACAATATTCATTGATTTTTGCCATTGAAAAACATGTTTTTCATATACCAGAAATGTTTGAAGCTACTGACTGAATGAAAGGAGCTGGCATCTCACTCTCTTTGAATCTTCTTTATCATGCTAGGATTAGCAGGAAAAAGCAAAAAATTTCAGAATTGCACCTTGCAATGTGGAGATATTACTGTTTGTGCATTTACAATATTCATTGATTTTTGCCATTGAAAAACGTCCAGAAATGTTTGAAGCTACTGACTGAATGAAAGGAGCTGGCATCTCACTCTCTTTGAATCTTCTTTATCATGCTAGGATTAACAGGAAAAAGCTAAAAATTTCAGAATTGCACCTTGCAATGTGGAGATATTACTGTTTGTGCATTTACAATATTCATTGATTTTTGCCATTGAAAAACATGTTTTTCATATACCAGAAATGTTTGAAGCTACTGACTGAATGAAAGGAGCTGGCAGCTCACTCTCTTTGAATCTTCTTTATCATGCTAGGATTAGCAGGAAAAAGCAAAAAATTTCAGAATTGCACCTTGCAATGTGGAGATATTACTGTTTGTGCATTTACAATATTCATTGATTTTTGCCATTGAAAAACATGTTTTTCATATACCAGAAATGTTTGAAGCTACTGACTGAATGAAAGGAGCTGGCATCTCACTCTCTTTGAATCTTCTTTATCATGCTAGGATTAACAGGAAAAAGCTAAAAATTTCAGAATTGCACCGTGCAATGTGGAGATATTACTGTTTGTGCATTTACAATATTCATTGATTTTTGCCATTGAAAAACATGTTTTTCATATACCAGAAATGTTTGAAGCTACTGACTGAATGAAAGGAGCTGGCATCTCACTCTCTTTGAATCTTCTTTATCATGCTAGGATTAACAGGAAAAAGCTAAAAATTTCAGAATTGCACCGTGCAATGTGGAGATATTACTGTTTGTGCATTTACAATATTCATTGATTTTTGCCATTGAAAAACATGTTTTTCATATACCAGAAATGTTTGAAGCTACTGACTGAATGAAAGGAGCTGGCATCTCACTCTCTTTGAATCTTCTTTATCATGCTAGGATTAGCAGGAAAAAGCTAAAAATTTCAGAATTGCACCTTGCAATGTGGAGATATTACTGTTTGTGCATTTACAATATTCATTGATTTTTGCCATTGAAAAACGTCCAGAAATGTTTGAAGCTACTGACTGAATGAAAGGAGCTGGCATCTCACTCTCTTTGAATCTTCTTTATCATGCTAGGATTAACAGGAAAAAGCTAAAAATTTCAGAATTGCACCTTGCAATGTGGAGATATTACTGTTTGTGCATTTACAATATTCATTGATTTTTGCCATTGAAAAACATGTTTTTCATATACCAGAAATGTTTGAAGCTACTGACTGAATGAAAGGAGCTGGCATCTCACTCTCTTTGAATCTTCTTTATCATGCTAGGATTAGCAGGAAAAAGCAAAAAATTTCAGAATTGCACCGTGCAATGTGGAGATATTACTGTTTGTGCATTTACAATATTCATTGATTTTTGCCATTGAAAAACATGTTTTTCATATACCAGAAATGTTTGAAGCTACTGACTGAATGAAAGGAGCTGGCATCTCACTCTCTTTGAATCTTCTTTATCATGCTAGGATTAACAGGAAAAAGCTAAAAATTTCAGAATTGCACCTTGCAATGTGGAGATATTACTGTTTGTGCATTTACAATATTCATTGATTTTTGCCATTGAAAAACGTCCAGAAATGTTTGAAGCTACTGACTGAATGAAAGGAGCTGGCATCTCACTCTCTTTGAATCTTCTTTATCATGCTAGGATTAACAGGAAAAAGCTAAAAATTTCAGAATTGCACCTTGCAATGTGGAGATATTACTGTTTGTGCATTTACAATATTCATTGATTTTTGCCATTGAAAAACATGTTTTTCATATACCAGAAATGTTTGAAGCTACTGACTGAATGAAAGGAGCTGGCATCTCACTCTCTTTGAATCTTCTTTATCATGCTAGGATTAACAGGAAAAAGCAAAAAATTTCAGAATTGCACCTTGCAATGTGGAGATATTACTGTTTGTGCATTTACAATATTCATTGATTTTTGCCATTGAAAAACATGTTTTTCATATACCAGAAATGTTTGAAGCTACTGACTGAATGAAAGGAGCTGGCATCTCACTCTCTTTGAATCTTCTTTATCATGCTAGGATTAGCAGGAAAAAGCAAAAAATTTCAGAATTGCACCGTGCAATGTGGAGATATTACTGTTTGTGCATTTACAATATTCATTGATTTTTGCCATTGAAAAACATGTTTTTCATATACCAGAAATGTTTGAAGCTACTGACTGAATGAAAGGAGCTGGCATCTCACTCTCTTTGAATCTTCTTTATCATGCTAGGATTAACAGGAAAAAGCTAAAAATTTCAGAATTGCACCTTGCAATGTGGAGATATTACTGTTTGTGCATTTACAATATTCATTGATTTTTGCCATTGAAAAACGTCCAGAAATGTTTGAAGCTACTGACTGAATGAAAGGAGCTGGCATCTCACTCTCTTTGAATCTTCTTTATCATGCTAGGATTAACAGGAAAAAGCTAAAAATTTCAGAATTGCACCGTGCAATGTGGAGATATTACTGTTTGTGCATTTACAATATTCATTGATTTTTGCCATTGAAAAACATGTTTTTCATATACCAGAAATGTTTGAAGCTACTGACTGAATGAAAGGAGCTGGCATCTCACTCTCTTTGAATCTTCTTTATCATGCTAGGATTAACAGGAAAAAGCTAAAAATTTCAGAATTGCACCGTGCAATGTGGAGATATTACTGTTTGTGCATTTACAATATTCATTGATTTTTGCCATTGAAAAACATGTTTTTCATATACCAGAAATGTTTGAAGCTACTGACTGAATGAAAGGAGCTGGCATCTCACTCTCTTTGAATCTTCTTTATCATGCTAGGATTAACAGGAAAAAGCAAAAAATTTCAGAATTGCACCGTGCAATGTGGAGATATTACTGTTTGTGCATTTACAATATTCATTGATTTTTGCCATTGAAAAACATGTTTTTCATATACCAGAAATGTTTGAAGCTACTGACTGAATGAAAGGAGCTGGCATCTCACTCTCTTTGAATCTTCTTTATCATGCTAGGATTAGCAGGAAAAAGCAAAAAATTTCAGAATTGCACCTTGCAATGTGGAGATATTACTGTTTGTGCATTTACAATATTCATTGATTTTTGCCATTGAAAAACATGTTTTTCATATACCAGAAATGTTTGAAGCTACTGACTGAATGAAAGGAGCTGGCATCTCACTCTCTTTGAATCTTCTTTATCATGCTAGGATTAGCAGGAAAAAGCTAAAAATTTCAGAATTGCACCTTGCAATGTGGAGATATTACTGTTTGTGCATTTACAATATTCATTGATTTTTGCCATTGAAAAACATGTTTTTCATATACCAGAAATGTTTGAAGCTACTGACTGAATGAAAGGAGCTGGCATCTCACTCTCTTTGAATCTTCTTTATCATGCTAGGATTAACAGGAAAAAGCTAAAAATTTCAGAATTGCACCGTGCAATGTGGAGATATTACTGTTTGTGCATTTACAATATTCATTGATTTTTGCCATTGAAAAACATGTTTTTCATATACCAGAAATGTTTGAAGCTACTGACTGAATGAAAGGAGCTGGCATCTCACTCTCTTTGAATCTTCTTTATCATGCTAGGATTAGCAGGAAAAAGCTAAAAATTTCAGAATTGCACCGTGCAATGTGGAGATATTACTGTTTGTGCATTTACAATATTCATTGATTTTTGCCATTGAAAAACATGTTTTTCATATACCAGAAATGTTTGAAGCTACTGACTGAATGAAAGGAGCTGGCATCTCACTCTCTTTGAATCTTCTTTATCATGCTAGGATTAACAGGAAAAAGCTAAAAATTTCAGAATTGCACCGTGCAATGTGGAGATATTACTGTTTGTGCATTTACAATATTCATTGATTTTTGCCATTGAAAAACATGTTTTTCATATACCAGAAATGTTTGAAGCTACTGACTGAATGAAAGGAGCTGGCATCTCACTCTCTTTGAATCTTCTTTATCATGCTAGGATTAGCAGGAAAAGGCAAAAAATTTCAGAATTGCACCGTGCAATGTGGAGATATTACTGTTTGTGCATTTACAATATTCATTGATTTTTGCCATTGAAAAACATGTTTTTCATATACCAGAAATGTTTGAAGCTACTGACTGAATGAAAGGAGCTGGCATCTCACTCTCTTTGAATCTTCTTTATCATGCTAGGATTAACAGGAAAAAGCAAAAAATTTCAGAATTGCACCGTGCAATGTGGAGATATTACTGTTTGTGCATTTACAATATTCATTGATTTTTGCCATTGAAAAACATGTTTTTCATATACCAGAAATGTTTGAAGCTACTGACTGAATGAAAGGAGCTGGCATCTCACTCTCTTTGAATCTTCTTTATCATGCTAGGATTAACAGGAAAAAGCTAAAAATTTCAGAATTGCACCTTGCAATGTGGAGATATTACTGTTTGTGCATTTACAATATTCATTGATTTTTGCCATTGAAAAACGTCCAGAAATGTTTGAAGCTACTGACTGAATGAAAGGAGCTGGCATCTCACTCTCTTTGAATCTTCTTTATCATGCTAGGATTAGCAGGAAAAAGCAAAAAATTTCAGAATTGCACCGTGCAATGTGGAGATATTACTGTTTGTGCATTTACAATATTCATTGATTTTTGCCATTGAAAAACATGTTTTTCATATACCAGAAATGTTTGAAGCTACTGACTGAATGAAAGGAGCTGGCATCTCACTCTCTTTGAATCTTCTTTATCATGCTAGGATTAGCAGGAAAAAGCAAAAAATTTCAGAATTGCACCGTGCAATGTGGAGATATTACTGTTTGTGCATTTACAATATTCATTGATTTTTGCCATTGAAAAACATGTTTTTCATATACCAGAAATGTTTGAAGCTACTGACTGAATGAAAGGAGCTGGCATCTCACTCTCTTTGAATCTTCTTTATCATGCTAGGATTAGCAGGAAAAAGCAAAAAATTTCAGAATTGCACCTTGCAATGTGGAGATATTACTGTTTGTGCATTTACAATATTCATTGATTTTTGCCATTGAAAAACGTCCAGAAATGTTTGAAGCTACTGACTGAATGAAAGGAGCTGGCATCTCACTCTCTTTGAATCTTCTTTATCATGCTAGGATTAACAGGAAAAAGCAAAAAATTTCAGAATTGCACCTTGCAATGTGGAGATATTACTGTTTGTGCATTTACAATATTCATTGATTTTTGCCATTGAAAAACATGTTTTTCATATACCAGAAATGTTTGAAGCTACTGACTGAATGAAAGGAGCTGGCATCTCACTCTCTTTGAATCTTCTTTATCATGCTAGGATTATCAGGAAAAAGCAAAAAATTTCAGAATTGCACCTTGCAATGTGGAGATATTACTGTTTGTGCATTTACAATATTCATTGATTTTTGCCATTGAAAAACGTCCAGAAATGTTTGAAGCTACTGACTGAATGAAAGGAGCTGGCATCTCACTCTCTTTGAATCTTCTTTATCATGCTAGGATTAGCAGGAAAAAGCTAAAAATTTCAGAATTGCACCGTGCAATGTGGAGATATTACTGTTTGTGCATTTACAATATTCATTGATTTTTGCCATTGAAAAACGTCCAGAAATGTTTGAAG
The DNA here is from genome assembly GCF_046119375.1 of Phyllobates terribilis. Taxonomy (NCBI): domain Eukaryota; kingdom Metazoa; phylum Chordata; class Amphibia; order Anura; family Dendrobatidae; genus Phyllobates; species Phyllobates terribilis. Next base: position 20,686 of record NW_027365073.1, on the reverse strand, counting down.
CTACTGACTGAATGAAAGGAGCTGGCATCTCACTCTCTTTGAATCTTCTTTATCATGCTAGGATTAGCAGGAAAAAGCAAAAAATTTCAGAATTGCACCTTGCAATGTGGAGATATTACTGTTGGTGCATTTACAATATTCATTGATTTTTGCCATTGAAAAACATGTTTTTCATATACCAGAAATGTTTGAAGCTACTGACTGAATGAACGGAGCTGGCATCTCACTCTCTTTGAATCTTCTTTATCATGCTAGGATTAGCAGGAAAAAGCAAAAAATTTCAGAATTGCACCGTGCAATGTGGAGATATTACTGTTTGTGCATTTACAATATTCATTGATTTTTGCCATTGAAAAACATGTTTTTCATATACCAGAAATGTTTGAAGCTACTGACTGAATGAAAGGAGCTGGCATCTCACTCTCTTTGAATCTTCTTTATCATGCTAGGATTAACAGGAAAAAGCAAAAAATTTCAGAATTGCACCGTGCAATGTGGAGATATTACTGTTTGTGCATTTACAATATTCATTGATTTTTGCCATTGAAAAACATGTTTTTCATATACCAGAAATGTTTGAAGCTACTGACTGAATGAAAGGAGCTGGCATCTCACTCTCTTTGAATCTTCTTTATCATGCTAGGATTAACAGGAAAAAGCTAAAAATTTCAGAATTGCACCTTGCAATGTGGAGATATTACTGTTTGTGCATTTACAATATTCATTGATTTTTGCCATTGAAAAACGTCCAGAAATGTTTGAAGCTACTGACTGAATGAAAGGAGCTGGCATCTCACTCTCTTTGAATCTTCTTTATCATGCTAGGATTAGCAGGAAAAAGCAAAAAATTTCAGAATTGCACCGTGCAATGTGGAGATATTACTGTTTGTGCATTTACAATATTCATTGATTTTTGCCATTGAAAAACATGTTTTTCATATACCAGAAATGTTTGAAGCTACTGACTGAATGAAAGGAGCTGGCATCTCACTCTCTTTGAATCTTCTTTATCATGCTAGGATTAGCAGGAAAAAGCTAAAAATTTCAGAATTGCACCGTGCAATGTGGAGATATTACTGTTTGTGCATTTACAATATTCATTGATTTTTGCCATTGAAAAACATGTTTTTAATATACCAGAAATGTTTGAAACTACTGACTGAATGAAAGGAGCTGGCATCTCACTCTCTTTGAATCTTCTTTATCATGCTAGGATTAGCAGGAAAAAGCTAAAAATTTCAGAATTGCACCGTGCAATGTGGAGATATTACTGTTTGTGCATTTACAATATTCATTGATTTTTGCCATTGAAAAACGTCCAGAAATGTTTGAAGATACTGACTGAATGAAAGGAGCTGGCATCTCACTCTCTTTGAATCTTCTTTATCATGCTAGGATTAGCAGGAAAAAGCAAAAAATTTCAGAATTGCACCTTGCAATGTGGAGATATTACTGTTTGTGCATTTACAATATTCATTGATTTTTGCCATTGAAAAACATGTTTTTCATATACCAGAAATGTTTGAAGCTACTGACTGAATGAAAGGAGCTGGCATCTCACTCTCTTTGAATCTTCTTTATCATGCTAGGATTAGCAGGAAAAAGCAAAAAATTTCAGAATTGCACCGTGCAATGTGGAGATATTACTGTTTGTGCATTTACAATATTCATTGATTTTTGCCATTGAAAAACGTCCAGAAATGTTTGAAGCTACTGACTGAATGAAAGGAGCTGGCATCTCACTCTCTTTGAATCTTCTTTATCATGCTAGGATTAACAGGAAAAAGCTAAAAATTTCAGAATTGCACCGTGCAATGTGGAGATATTACTGTTTGTGCATTTACAATATTCATTGATTTTTGCCATTGAAAAACATGTTTTTCATATACCAGAAATGTTTGAAGCTACTGACTGAATGAAAGGAGCTGGCATCTCACTCTCTTTGAATCTTCTTTATCATGCTAGGATTAGCAGGAAAAAGCAAAAAATTTCAGAATTGCACCGTGCAATGTGGAGATATTACTGTTTGTGCATTTACAATATTCATTGATTTTTGCCATTGAAAAACGTCCAGAAATGTTTGAAGCTACTGACTGAATGAAAGGAGCTGGCATCTCACTCTCTTTGAATCTTCTTTATCATGCTAGGATTAGCAGGAAAAAGCTAAAAATTTCAGAATTGCACCGTGCAATGTGGAGATATTACTGTTTGTGCATTTACAATATTCATTGATTTTTGCCATTGAAAAACATGTTTTTCATATACCAGAAATGTTTGAAGCTACTGACTGAATGAAAGGAGCTGGCATCTCACTCTCTTTGAATCTTCTTTATCATGCTAGGATTAGCAGGAAAAAGCAAAAAATTTCAGAATTGCACCGTGCAATGTGGATATATTACTGTTTGTGCATTTACAATATTCATTGATTTTTGCCATTGAAAAACATGTTTTTCATATACCAGAAATGTTTGAAGCTGCTGACTGAATGAAAGGAGCTGGCATCTCACTGTCTTTGAATCTTCTTTATCATGCTAGGATTAACAGGAAAAAGCAAAAAATTTCAGAATTGCACCGTGCAATGTGGAGATATTACTGTTTGTGCATTTACAATATTCATTGATTTTTGCCATTGAAAAACGTCCAGAAATGTTTGAAGCTACTGACTGAATGAAAGGAGCTGGCATCTCACTCTCTTTGAATCTTCTTTATCATGCTAGGATTAGCAGGAAAAAGCAAAAAATTTCAGAATTGCACCGTGCAATGTGGAGATATTACTGTTTGTGCATTTACAATATTCATTGATTTTTGCCATTGAAAAACATGTTTTTCATATACCAGAAATGTTTGAAGCTACTGACTGAATGAAAGGAGCTGGCATCTCACTCTCTTTGAATCTTCTTTATCATGCTAGGATTAGCAGGAAAAAGCTAAAAATTTCAGAATTGCACCGTGCAATGTGGAGATATTACTGTTTGTGCATTTACAATATTCATTGATTTTTGCCATTGAAAAACATGTTTTTCATATACCAGAAATGTTTGAAACTACTGACTGAATGAAAGGAGCTGGCATCTCACTCTCTTTGAATCTTCTTTATCATGCTAGGATTAGCAGGAAAAAGCTAAAAATTTCAGAATTGCACCGTGCAATGTGGAGATATTACTGTTTGTGCATTTACAATATTCATTGATTTTTGCCATTGAAAAACGTCCAGAAATGTTTGAAGCTACTGACTGAATGAAAGGAGCTGGCATCTCACTCTCTTTGAATCTTCTTTATCATGCTAGGATTAGCAGGAAAAAGCAAAAAATTTCAGAATTGCACCGTGCAATGTGGAGATATTACTGTTTGTGCATTTACAATATTCATTGATTTTTGCCATTGAAAAACGTCCAGAAATGTTTGAAGCTACTGACTGAATGAAAGGAGCTGGCATCTCACTCTCTTTGAATCTTCTTTATCATGCTAGGATTAGCAGGAAAAAGCAAAAAATTTCAGAATTGCACCTTGCAATGTGGAGATATTACTGTTTGTGCATTTACAATATTCATTGATTTTTGCCATTGAAAAACATGTTTTTCATATACCAGAAATGTTTGAAGCTACTGACTGAATGAAAGGAGCTGGCATCTCACTCTCTTTGAATCTTCTTTATCATGCTAGGATTAACAGGAAAAAGCTAAAAATTTCAGAATTGCACCTTGCAATGTGGAGATATTACTGTTTGTGCATTTACAATATTCATTGATTTTTGCCATTGAAAAACGTCCAGAAATGTTTGAAGCTACTGACTGAATGAAAGGAGCTGGCATCTCACTCTCTTTGAATCTTCTTTATCATGCTAGGATTAGCAGGAAAAAGCTAAAAATTTCAGAATTGCACCGTGCAATGTGGAGATATTACTGTTTGTGCATTTACAATATTCATTGATTTTTGCCATTGAAAAACATGTTTTTCATATACCAGAAATGTTTGAAACTACTGACTGAATGAAAGGAGCTGGCATCTCACTCTCTTTGAATCTTCTTTATCATGCTAGGATTAGCAGGAAAAAGCTAAAAATTTCAGAATTGCACCGTGCAATGTGGAGATATTACTGTTTGTGCATTTACAATATTCATTGATTTTTGCCATTGAAAAACGTCCAGAAATGTTTGAAGATACTGACTGAATGAAAGGAGCTGGCATCTCACTCTCTTTGAATCTTCTTTATCATGCTAGGATTAGCAGGAAAAAGCAAAAAATTTCAGAATTGCACCTTGCAATGTGGAGATATTACTGTTTGTGCATTTACAATATTCATTGATTTTTGCCATTGAAAAACATGTTTTTCATATACCAGAAATGTTTGAAGCTACTGACTGAATGAAAGGAGCTGGCATCTCACTCTCTTTGAATCTTCTTTATCATGCTAGGATTAGCAGGAAAAAGCAAAAAATTTCAGAATTGCACCGTGCAATGTGGAGATATTACTGTTTGTGCATTTACAATATTCATTGATTTTTGCCATTGAAAAACGTCCAGAAATGTTTGAAGCTACTGACTGAATGAAAGGAGCTGGCATCTCACTCTCTTTGAATCTTCTTTATCATGCTAGGATTAACAGGAAAAAGCTAAAAATTTCAGAATTGCACCGTGCAATGTGGAGATATTACTGTTTGTGCATTTACAATATTCATTGATTTTTGCCATTGAAAAACATGTTTTTCATATACCAGAAATGTTTGAAGCTACTGACTGAATGAAAGGAGCTGGCATCTCACTCTCTTTGAATCTTCTTTATCATGCTAGGATTAGCAGGAAAAAGCAAAAAATTTCAGAATTGCACCGTGCAATGTGGAGATATTACTGTTTGTGCATTTACAATATTCATTGATTTTTGCCATTGAAAAACGTCCAGAAATGTTTGAAGCTACTGACTGAATGAAAGGAGCTGGCATCTCACTCTCTTTGAATCTTCTTTATCATGCTAGGATTAGCAGGAAAAAGCTAAAAATTTCAGAATTGCACCGTGCAATGTGGAGATATTACTGTTTGTGCATTTACAATATTCATTGATTTTTGCCATTGAAAAACATGTTTTTCATATACCAGAAATGTTTGAAGCTACTGACTGAATGAAAGGAGCTGGCATCTCACTCTCTTTGAATCTTCTTTATCATGCTAGGATTAGCAGGAAAAAGCAAAAAATTTCAGAATTGCACCGTGCAATGTGGATATATTACTGTTTGTGCATTTACAATATTCATTGATTTTTGCCATTGAAAAACATGTTTTTCATATACCAGAAATGTTTGAAGCTGCTGACTGAATGAAAGGAGCTGGCATCTCACTCTCTTTGAATCTTCTTTATCATGCTAGGATTAACAGGAAAAAGCAAAAAATTTCAGAATTGCACCGTGCAATGTGGAGATATTACTGTTTGTGCATTTACAATATTCATTGATTTTTGCCATTGAAAAACGTCCAGAAATGTTTGAAGCTACTGACTGAATGAAAGGAGCTGGCATCTCACTCTCTTTGAATCTTCTTTATCATGCTAGGATTAGCAGGAAAAAGCAAAAAATTTCAGAATTGCACCGTGCAATGTGGAGATATTACTGTTTGTGCATTTACAATATTCATTGATTTTTGCCATTGAAAAACATGTTTTTCATATACCAGAAATGTTTGAAGCTACTGACTGAATGAAAGGAGCTGGCATCTCACTCTCTTTGAATCTTCTTTATCATGCTAGGATTAGCAGGAAAAAGCTAAAAATTTCAGAATTGCACCGTGCAATGTGGAGATATTACTGTTTGTGCATTTACAATATTCATTGATTTTTGCCATTGAAAAACATGTTTTTCATATACCAGAAATGTTTGAAACTACTGACTGAATGAAAGGAGCTGGCATCTCACTCTCTTTGAATCTTCTTTATCATGCTAGGATTAGCAGGAAAAAGCTAAAAATTTCAGAATTGCACCGTGCAATGTGGAGATATTACTGTTTGTGCATTTACAATATTCATTGATTTTTGCCATTGAAAAACGTCCAGAAATGTTTGAAGCTACTGACTGAATGAAAGGAGCTGGCATCTCACTCTCTTTGAATCTTCTTTATCATGCTAGGATTAGCAGGAAAAAGCAAAAAATTTCAGAATTGCACCTTGCAATGTGGAGATATTACTGTTTGTGCATTTACAATATTCATTGATTTTTGCCATTGAAAAACATGTTTTTCATATACCAGAAATGTTTGAAGCTACTGACTGAATGAAAGGAGCTGGCATCTCACTCTCTTTGAATCTTCTTTATCATGCTAGGATTAGCAGGAAAAAGCAAAAAATTTCAGAATTGCACCGTGCAATGTGGAGATATTACTGTTTGTGCATTTACAATATTCATTGATTTTTGCCATTGAAAAACGTCCAGAAATGTTTGAAGCTACTGACTGAATGAAAGGAGCTGGCATCTCACTCTCTTTGAATCTTCTTTATCATGCTAGGATTAACAGGAAAAAGCTAAAAATTTCAGAATTGCACCGTGCAATGTGGAGATATTACTGTTTGTGCATTTACAATATTCATTGATTTTTGCCATTGAAAAACATGTTTTTCATATACCAGAAATGTTTGAAGCTACTGACTGAATGAAAGGAGCTGGCATCTCACTCTCTTTGAATCTTCTTTATCATGCTAGGATTAGCAGGAAAAAGCAAAAAATTTCAGAATTGCACCGTGCAATGTGGAGATATTACTGTTTGTGCATTTACAATATTCATTGATTTTTGCCATTGAAAAACGTCCAGAAATGTTTGAAGCTACTGACTGAATGAAAGGAGCTGGCATCTCACTCTCTTTGAATCTTCTTTATCATGCTAGGATTAGCAGGAAAAAGCTAAAAATTTCAGAATTGCACCGTGCAATGTGGAGATATTACTGTTTGTGCATTTACAATATTCATTGATTTTTGCCATTGAAAAACATGTTTTTCATATACCAGAAATGTTTGAAGCTACTGACTGAATGAAAGGAGCTGGCATCTCACTCTCTTTGAATCTTCTTTATCATGCTAGGATTAACAGGAAAAAGCTAAAAATTTCAGAATTGCACCGTGCAATGTGGAGATATTACTGTTTGTGCATTTACAATATTCATTGATTTTTGCCATTGAAAAACATGTTTTTCATATACCAGAAATGTTTGAAGCTACTGACTGAATGAAAGGAGCTGGCATCTCACTCTCTTTGAATCTTCTTTATCATGCTAGGATTAGCAGGAAAAAGCAAAAAATTTCAGAATTGCACCTTGCAATGTGGAGATATTACTGTTTGTGCATTTACAATATTCATTGATTTTTGCCATTGAAAAACGTCCAGAAATGTTTGAAGCTACTGACTGAATGAAAGGAGCTGGCATCTCACTCTCTTTGAATCTTCTTTATCATGCTAGGATTAACAGGAAAAAGCAAAAAATTTCAGAATTGCACCTTGCAATGTGGAGATATTACTGTTTGTGCATTTACAATATTCATTGATTTTTGCCATTGAAAAACGTCCAGAAATGTTTGAAGCTACTGACTGAATGAAAGGAGCTGGCATCTCACTCTCTTTGAATCTTCTTTATCATGCTAGGATTAGCAGGAAAAAGCTAAAAATTTCAGAATTGCACCGTGCAATGTGGAGATATTACTGTTTGTGCATTTAGAATATTCATTGATTTTTGCCATTGAAAAACATGTTTTTCATATACCAGAAATGTTTGAAGCTACTGACTGAATGAAAGGAGCTGGCATCTCACTCTCTTTGAATCTTCTTTATCATGCTAGGATTAACAGGAAAAAGCTAAAAATTTCAGAATTGCACCTTGCAATGTGGAGATATTACTGTTTGTGCATTTACAATATTCATTGATTTTTGCCATTGAAAAACGTCCAGAAATGTTTGAAGCTACTGACTGAATGAAAGGAGCTGGCATCTCACTCTCTTTGAATCTTCTTTATCATGCTAGGATTAGCAGGAAAAAGCAAAAAATTTCAGAATTGCACCGTGCAATGTGGAGATATTACTGTTTGTGCATTTACAATATTCATTGATTTTTGCCATTGAAAAACATGTTTTTCATATACCAGAAATGTTTGAAGCTACTGACTGAATGAAAGGAGCTGGCATCTCACTCTCTTTGAATCTTCTTTATCATGCTAGGATTAGCAGGAAAAAGCAAAAAATTTCAGAATTGCACCGTGCAATGTGGAGATATTACTGTTTGTGCATTTACAATATTCATTGATTTTTGCCATTGAAAAACATGTTTTTCATATACCAGAAATGTTTGAAGCTACTGACTGAATGAAAGGAGCTGGCATCTCACTCTCTTTGAATCTTCTTTATCATGCTAGGATTAACAGGAAAAAGCAAAAAATTTCAGAATTGCACCGTGCAATGTGGAGATATTACTGTTTGTGCATTTACAATATTCATTGATTTTTGCCATTGAAAAACATGTTTTTCATATACCAGAAATGTTTGAAGCTACTGACTGAATGAAAGGAGCTGGCATCTCACTCTCTTTGAATCTTCTTTATCATGCTAGGATTAACAGGAAAAAGCTAAAAATTTCAGAATTGCACCTTGCAATGTGGAGATATTACTGTTTGTGCATTTACAATATTCATTGATTTTTGCCATTGAAAAACATGTTTTTCATATACCAGAAATGTTTGAAGCTACTGACTGAATGAAAGGAGCTGGCATCTCACTCTCTTTGAATCTTCTTTATCATGCTAGGATTAACAGGAAAAAGCTAAAAATTTCAGAATTGCACCGTGCAATGTGGAGATATTACTGTTTGTGCATTTACAATATTCATTGATTTTTGCCATTGAAAAACATGTTTTTCATATACCAGAAATGTTTGAAGCTACTGACTGAATGAAAGGAGCTGGCATCTCACTCTCTTTGAATCTTCTTTATCATGCTAGGATTAACAGGAAAAAGCTAAAAATTTCAGAATTGCACCTTGCAATGTGGAGATATTACTGTTTGTGCATTTACAATATTCATTGATTTTTGCCATTGAAAAACGTCCAGAAATGTTTGAAGCTACTGACTGAATGAAAGGAGCTGGCATCTCACTCTCTTTGAATCTTCTTTATCATGCTAGGATTAGCAGGAAAAAGCAAAAAATTTCAGAATTGCACCGTGCAATGTGGAGATATTACTGTTTGTGCATTTACAATATTCATTGATTTTTGCCATTGAAAAACATGTTTTTCATATACCAGAAATGTTTGAAGCTACTGACTGAATGAAAGGAGCTGGCATCTCACTCTCTTTGAATCTTCTTTATCATGCTAGGATTAGCAGGAAAAAGCAAAAAATTTCAGAATTGCACCGTGCAATGTGGAGATATTACTGTTTGTGCATTTACAATATTCATTGATTTTTGCCATTGAAAAACATGTTTTTCATATACCAGAAATGTTTGAAGCTACTGACTGAATGAAAGGAGCTGGCATCTCACTCTCTTTGAATCTTCTTTATCATGCTAGGATTAACAGGAAAAAGCAAAAAATTTCAGAATTGCACCGTGCAATGTGGAGATATTACTGTTTGTGCATTTACAATATTCATTGATTTTTGCCATTGAAAAACATGTTTTTCATATACCAGAAATGTTTGAAGCTACTGACTGAATGAAAGGAGCTGGCATCTCACTCTCTTTGAATCTTCTTTATCATGCTAGGATTAACAGGAAAAAGCTAAAAATTTCAGAATTGCACCTTGCAATGTGGAGATATTACTGTTTGTGCATTTACAATATTCATTGATTTTGCCATTGAAAAACATGTTTTTCATATACCAGAAATGTTTGAAGCTACTGACTGAATGAAAGGAGCTGGCATCTCACTCTCTTTGAATCTTCTTTATCATGCTAGGATTAACAGGAAAAAGCTAAAAATTTCAGAATTGCACTGTGCAATGTGGAGATATTACTGTTTGTGCATTTACAATATTCATTGATTTTTGCCATTGAAAAACATGTTTTTCATATACCAGAAATGTTTGAAGCTACTGACTGAATGAAAGGAGCTGGCATCTCACTCTCTTTGAATCTTCTTTATCATGCTAGGATTAACAGGAAAAAGCTAAAAATTTCAGAATTGCACCGTGCAATGTGGAGATATTACTGTTTGTGCATTTACAATATTCATTGATTTTTGCCATTGAAAAACATGTTTTTCATATACCAGAAATGTTTGAAGCTACTGACTGAATGAAAGGAGCTGGCATCTCACTCTCTTTGAATCTTCTTTATCATGCTAGGATTAGCAGGAAAAAGCAAAAAATTTCAGAATTGCACCTTGCAATGTGGAGATATTACTGTTTGTGCATTTACAATATTCATTGATTTTTGCCATTGAAAAACGTCCAGAAATGTTTGAAGCTACTGACTGAATGAAAGGAGCTGGCATCTCACTCTCTTTGAATCTTCTTTATCATGCTAGGATTAACAGGAAAAAGCTAAAAATTTCAGAATTGCACCTTGCAATGTGGAGATATTACTGTTTGTGCATTTACAATATTCATTGATTTTTGCCATTGAAAAACATGTTTTTCATATACCAGAAATGTTTGAAGCTACTGACTGAATGAAAGGAGCTGGCATCTCACTCTCTTTGAATCTTCTTTATCATGCTAGGATTAGCAGGAAAAAGCAAAAAATTTCAGAATTGCACCTTGCAATGTGGAGATATTACTGTTTGTGCATTTACAATATTCATTGATTTTTGCCATTGAAAAACATGTTTTTCATATACCAGAAATGTTTGAAGCTACTGACTGAATGAAAGGAGCTGGCATCTCACTCTCTTTGAATCTTCTTTATCATGCTAGGATTAACAGGAAAAAGCTAAAAATTTCAGAATTGCACCGTGCAATGTGGAGATATTACTGTTTGTGCATTTACAATATTCATTGATTTTTGCCATTGAAAAACATGTTTTTCATATACCAGAAATGTTTGAAGCTACTGACTGAATGAAAGGAGCTGGCATCTCACTCTCTTTGAATCTTCTTTATCATGCTAGGATTAACAGGAAAAAGCTAAAAATTTCAGAATTGCACCTTGCAATGTGGAGATATTACTGTTTGTGCATTTACAATATTCATTGATTTTTGCCATTGAAAAACATGTTTTTCATATACCAGAAATGTTTGAAGCTACTGACTGAATGAAAGGAGCTGGCATCTCACTCTCTTTGAATCTTCTTTATCATGCTAGGATTAGCAGGAAAAAGCAAAAAATTTCAGAATTGCACCGTGCAATGTGGAGATATTACTGTTTGTGCATTTACAATATTCATTGATTTTTGCCATTGAAAAACATGTTTTTCATATACCAGAAATGTTTGAAGCTACTGACTGAATGAAAGGAGCTGGCATCTCACTCTCTTTGAATCTTCTTTATCATGCTAGGATTAACAGGAAAAAGCTAAAAATTTCAGAATTGCACCGTGCAATGTGGAGATATTACTGTTTGTGCATTTACAATATTCATTGATTTTTGCCATTGAAAAACATGTTTTTCATATACCAGAAATGTTTGAAGCTACTGACTGAATGAAAGGAGCTGGCATCTCACTCTCTTTGAATCTTCTTTATCATGCTAGTATTAACAGGAAAAAGCAAAAAATTTCAGAATTGCACCGTGCAATGTGGAGATATTACTGTTTGTGCATTTACAATATTCATTGATTTTTGCCATTGAAAAACGTCCAGAAATGTTTGAAGCTACTGACTGAATGAAAGGAGCTGGCATCTCACTCTCTTTGAATCTTCTTTATCATGCTAGGATTAACAGGAAAAAGCTAAAAATTTCAGAATTGCACCGTGCAATGTGGAGATATTACTGTTTGTGCATTTACAATATTCATTGATTTTTGCCATTGAAAAACATGTTTTTCATATACCAGAAATGTTTGAAGCTACTGACTGAATGAAAGGAGCTGGCATCTCACTCTCTTTGAATCTTCTTTATCATGCTAGGATTAGCAGGAAAAAGCAAAAAATTTCAGAATTGCACCTTGCAATGTGGAGATATTACTGTTTGTGCATTTACAATATTCATTGATTTTTGCCATTGAAAAACATGTTTTTCATATACCAGAAATGTTTGAAGCTACTGACTGAATGAAAGGAGCTGGCATCTCACTCTCTTTGAATCTTCTTTATCATGCTAGGATTAACAGGAAAAAGCTAAAAATTTCAGAATTGCACCGTGCAATGTGGAGATATTACTGTTTGTGCATTTACAATATTCATTGATTTTTGCCATTGAAAAACATGTTTTTCATATACCAGAAATGTTTGAAGCTACTGACTGAATGAAAGGAGCTGGCATCTCACTCTCTTTGAATCTTCTTTATCATGCTAGGATTAACAGGAAAAAGCAAAAAATTTCAGAATTGCACCTTGCAATGTGGAGATATTACTGTTTGTGCATTTACAATATTCATTGATTTTTGCCATTGAAAAACATGTTTTTCATATACCAGAAATGTTTGAAGCTACTGACTGAATGAAAGGAGCTGGCATCTCACTCTCTTTGAATCTTCTTTATCATGCTAGGATTAACAGGAAAAAGCTAAAAATTTCAGAATTGCACCTTGCAATGTGGAGATATTACTGTTTGTGCATTTACAATATTCATTGATTTTTGCCATTGAAAAACATGTTTTTCATATACCAGAAATGTTTGAAGCTACTGACTGAATGAAAGGAGCTGGCATCTCACTCTCTTTGAATCTTCTTTATCATGCTAGGATTAACAGGAAAAAGCTAAAAATTTCAGAATTGCACTGTGCAATGTGGAGATATTACTGTTTGTGCATTTACAATATTCATTGATTTTTGCCATTGAAAAACATGTTTTTCATATACCAGAAATGTTTGAAGCTACTGACTGAATGAAAGGAGCTGGCATCTCACTCTCTTTGAATCTTCTTTATCATGCTAGGATTAACAGGAAAAAGCTAAAAATTTCAGAATTGCACCGTGCAATGTGGAGATATTACTGTTTGTGCATTTACAATATTCATTGATTTTTGCCATTGAAAAACATGTTTTTCATATACCAGAAATGTTTGAAGCTACTGACTGAATGAAAGGAGCTGGCATCTCACTCTCTTTGAATCTTCTTTATCATGCTAGGATTAGCAGGAAAAAGCAAAAAATTTCAGAATTGCACCTTGCAATGTGGAGATATTACTGTTTGTGCATTTACAATATTCATTGATTTTTGCCATTGAAAAACGTCCAGAAATGTTTGAAGCTACTGACTGAATGAAAGGAGCTGGCATCTCACTCTCTTTGAATCTTCTTTATCATGCTAGGATTAACAGGAAAAAGCTAAAAATTTCAGAATTGCACCTTGCAATGTGGAGATATTACTGTTTGTGCATTTACAATATTCATTGATTTTTGCCATTGAAAAACATGTTTTTCATATACCAGAAATGTTTGAAGCTACTGACTGAATGAAAGGAGCTGGCATCTCACTCTCTTTGAATCTTCTTTATCATGCTAGGATTAGCAGGAAAAAGCAAAAAATTTCAGAATTGCACCTTGCAATGTGGAGATATTACTGTTTGTGCATTTACAATATTCATTGATTTTTGCCATTGAAAAACATGTTTTTCATATACCAGAAATGTTTGAAGCTACTGACTGAATGAAAGGAGCTGGCATCTCACTCTCTTTGAATCTTCTTTATCATGCTAGGATTAACAGGAAAAAGCTAAAAATTTCAGAATTGCACCGTGCAATGTGGAGATATTACTGTTTGTGCATTTACAATATTCATTGATTTTTGCCATTGAAAAACATGTTTTTCATATACCAGAAATGTTTGAAGCTACTGACTGAATGAAAGGAGCTGGCATCTCACTCTCTTTGAATCTTCTTTATCATGCTAGGATTAACAGGAAAAAGCAAAAAATTTCAGAATTGCACCTTGCAATGTGGAGATATTACTGTTTGTGCATTTACAATATTCATTGATTTTTGCCATTGAAAAACATGTTTTTCATATACCAGAAATGTTTGAAGCTACTGACTGAATGAAAGGAGCTGGCATCTCACTCTCTTTGAATCTTCTTTATCATGCTAGGATTAACAGGAAAAAGCTAAAAATTTCAGAATTGCACCTTGCAATGTGGAGATATTACTGTTTGTGCATTTACAATATTCATTGATTTTTGCCATTGAAAAACATGTTTTTCATATACCAGAAATGTTTGAAGCTACTGACTGAATGAAAGGAGCTGGCATCTCACTCTCTTTGAATCTTCTTTATCATGCTAGGATTAACAGGAAAAAGCTAAAAATTTCAGAATTGCACTGTGCAATGTGGAGATATTACTGTTTGTGCATTTACAATATTCATTGATTTTTGCCATTGAAAAACATGTTTTTCATATACCAGAAATGTTTGAAGCTACTGACTGAATGAAAGGAGCTGGCATCTCACTCTCTTTGAATCTTCTTTATCATGCTAGGATTAACAGGAAAAAGCTAAAAATTTCAGAATTGCACCGTGCAATGTGGAGATATTACTGTTTGTGCATTTACAATATTCATTGATTTTTGCCATTGAAAAACATGTTTTTCATATACCAGAAATGTTTGAAGCTACTGACTGAATGAAAGGAGCTGGCATCTCACTCTCTTTGAATCTTCTTTATCATGCTAGGATTAGCAGGAAAAAGCAAAAAATTTCAGAATTGCACCTTGCAATGTGGAGATATTACTGTTTGTGCATTTACAATATTCATTGATTTTTGCCATTGAAAAACGTATCCAGAAATGTTTGAAGCTACTGACTGAATGAAAGGAGCTGGCATCTCACTCTCTTTGAATCTTCTTTATCATGCTAGGATTAACAGGAAAAAGCTAAAAATTTCAGAATTGCACCTTGCAATGTGGAGATATTACTGTTTGTGCATTTACAATATTCATTGATTTTTGCCATTGAAAAACATGTTTTTCATATACCAGAAATGTTTGAAGCTACTGACTGAATGAAAGGAGCTGGCATCTCACTCTCTTTGAATCTTCTTTATCATGCTAGGATTAGCAGGAAAAAGCAAAAAATTTCAGAATTGCACCTTGCAATGTGGAGATATTACTGTTTGTGCATTTACAATATTCATTGATTTTTGCCATTGAAAAACATGTTTTTCATATACCAGAAATGTTTGAAGCTACTGACTGAATGAAAGGAGCTGGCATCTCACTCTCTTTGAATCTTCTTTATCATGCTAGGATTAACAGGAAAAAGCTAAAAATTTCAGAATTGCACCGTGCAATGTGGAGATATTACTGTTTGTGCATTTACAATATTCATTGATTTTTGCCATTGAAAAACATGTTTTTCATATACCAGAAATGTTTGAAGCTACTGACTGAATGAAAGGAGCTGGCATCTCACTCTCTTTGAATCTTCTTTATCATGCTAGGATTAACAGGAAAAAGCTAAAAATTTCAGAATTGCACCTTGCAATGTGGAGATATTACTGTTTGTGCATTTACAATATTCATTGATTTTTGCCATTGAAAAACATGTTTTTCATATACCAGAAATGTTTGAAGCTACTGACTGAATGAAAGGAGCTGGCATCTCACTCTCTTTGAATCTTCTTTATCATGCTAGGATTAGCAGGAAAAAGCAAAAAATTTCAGAATTGCACCGTGCAATGTGGAGATATTACTGTTTGTGCATTTACAATATTCATTGATTTTTGCCATTGAAAAACATGTTTTTCATATACCAGAAATGTTTGAAGCTACTGACTGAATGAAAGGAGCTGGCATCTCACTCTCTTTGAATCTTCTTTATCATGCTAGGATTAACAGGAAAAAGCTAAAAATTTCAGAATTGCACCGTGCAATGTGGAGATATTACTGTTTGTGCATTTACAATATTCATTGATTTTTGCCATTGAAAAACATGTTTTTCATATACCAGAAATGTTTGAAGCTACTGACTGAATGAAAGGAGCTGGCATCTCACTCTCTTTGAATCTTCTTTATCATGCTAGGATTAACAGGAAAAAGCAAAAAATTTCAGAATTGCACCGTGCAATGTGGAGATATTACTGTTTGTGCATTTACAATATTCATTGATTTTTGCCATTGAAAAACGTCCAGAAATGTTTGAAGCTACTGACTGAATGAAAGGAGCTGGCATCTCACTCTCTTTGAATCTTCTTTATCATGCTAGGATTAACAGGAAAAAGCTAAAAATTTCAGAATTGCACCGTGCAATGTGGAGATATTACTGTTTGTGCATTTACAATATTCATTGATTTTTGCCATTGAAAAACATGTTTTTCATATACCAGAAATGTTTGAAGCTACTGACTGAATGAAAGGAGCTGGCATCTCACTCTCTTTGAATCTTCTTTATCATGCTAGGATTAGCAGGAAAAAGCAAAAAATTTCAGAATTGCACCTTGCAATGTGGAGATATTACTGTTTGTGCATTTACAATATTCATTGATTTTTGCCATTGAAAAACATGTTTTTCATATACCAGAAATGTTTGAAGCTACTGACTGAATGAAAGGAGCTGGCATCTCACTCTCTTTGAATCTTCTTTATCATGCTAGGATTAACAGGAAAAAGCTAAAAATTTCAGAATTGCACCGTGCAATGTGGAGATATTACTGTTTGTGCATTTACAATATTCATTGATTTTTGCCATTGAAAAACATGTTTTTCATATACCAGAAATGTTTGAAGCTACTGACTGAATGAAAGGAGCTGGCATCTCACTCTCTTTGAATCTTCTTTATCATGCTAGGATTAACAGGAAAAAGCAAAAAATTTCAGAATTGCACCTTGCAATGTGGAGATATTACTGTTTGTGCATTTACAATATTCATTGATTTTTGCCATTGAAAAACATGTTTTTCATATACCAGAAATGTTTGAAGCTACTGACTGAATGAAAGGAGCTGGCATCTCACTCTCTTTGAATCTTCTTTATCATGCTAGGATTAACAGGAAAAAGCTAAAAATTTCAGAATTGCACCTTGCAATGTGGAGATATTACTGTTTGTGCATTTACAATATTCATTGATTTTTGCCATTGAAAAACATGTTTTTCATATACCAGAAATGTTTGAAGCTACTGACTGAATGAAAGGAGCTGGCATCTCACTCTCTTTGAATCTTCTTTATCATGCTAGGATTAACAGGAAAAAGCAAAAAATTTCAGAATTGCACCTTGCAATGTGGAGATATTACTGTTTGTGCATTTACAATATTCATTGATTTTTGCCATTGAAAAACATGTTTTTCATATACCAGAAATGTTTGAAGCTACTGACTGAATGAAAGGAGCTGGCATCTCACTCTCTTTGAATCTTCTTTATCATGCTAGGATTAACAGGAAAAAGCAAAAAATTTCAGAATTGCACCTTGCAATGTGGAGATATTACTGTTTGTGCATTTACAATATTCATTGATTTTTGCCATTGAAAAACGTCCAGAAATGTTTGAAGCTACTGACTGAATGAAAGGAGCTGGCATCTCACTCTCTTTGAATCTTCTTTATCATGCTAGGATTAGCAGGAAAAAGCAAAAAATTTCAGAATTGCACCGTGCAATGTGGAGATATTACTGTTTGTGCATTTACAATATTCATTGATTTTTGCCATTGAAAAACATGTTTTTCATATACCAGAAATGTTTGAAGCTACTGACTGAATGAAAGGAGCTGGCATCTCACTCTCTTTGAATCTTCTTTATCATGCTAGGATTAGCAGGAAAAAGCTAAAAATTTCAGAATTGCACCGTGCAATGTGGAGATATTACTGTTTGTGCATTTACAATATTCATTGATTTTTGCCATTGAAAAACATGTTTTTCATATACCAGAAATGTTTGAAGCTACTGACTGAATGAAAGGAGCTGG
The DNA here is from genome assembly GCF_046119375.1 of Phyllobates terribilis. Taxonomy (NCBI): domain Eukaryota; kingdom Metazoa; phylum Chordata; class Amphibia; order Anura; family Dendrobatidae; genus Phyllobates; species Phyllobates terribilis. Next base: position 2,724 of record NW_027365073.1, on the reverse strand, counting down.
CATCTCACTCTCTTTGAATCTTCTTTATCATGCTAGGATTAGCAGGAAAAAGCAAAAAATTTCAGAATTGCACCGTGCAATGTGGAGATATTACTGTTTGTGCATTTACAATATTCATTGATTTTTGCCATTGAAAAACATGTTTTTCATATACCAGAAATGTTTGAAGCTACTGACTGAATGAAAGGAGCTGGCATCTCACTCTCTTTGAATCTTCTTTATCATGCTAGGATTAGCAGGAAAAAGCAAAAAATTTCAGAATTGCACCTTGCAATGTGGAGATATTACTGTTTGTGCATTTGCAATATTCATTGATTTTTGCCATTGAAAAACATGTTTTTCATATACCAGAAATGTTTGAAGCTACTGACTGAATGAAAGGAGCTGGCATCTCACTCTCTTTGAATCTTCTTTATCATGCTAGGATTAGCAGGAAAAAGCTAAAAATTTCAGAATTGCACCGTGCAATGTGGAGATATTACTGTTTGTGCATTTACAATATTCATTGATTTTTGCCATTGAAAAACGTCCAGAAATGTTTGAAGCTACTGACTGAATGAAAGGAGCTGGCATCTCACTCTCTTTGAATCTTCTTTATCATGCTAGGATTAGCAGGAAAAGCAAAAAATTTCAGAATTGCACCTTGCAATGTGGAGATATTACTGTTTGTGCATTTACAATATTCATTGATTTTTGCCATTGAAAAACATGTTTTTCATATACCAGAAATGTTTGAAGCTACTGACTGAATGAAAGGAGCTGGCATCTCACTCTCTTTGAATCTTCTTTATCATGCTAGGATTAACAGGAAAAAGCTAAAAATTTCAGAATTGCACCGTGCAATGTGGAGATATTACTGTTTGTGCATTTACAATATTCATTGATTTTTGCCATTGAAAAACGTCCAGAAATGTTTGAAGCTACTGACTGAATGAAAGGAGCTGGCATCTCACTCTCTTTGAATCTTCTTTATCATGCTAGGATTAGCAGGAAAAAGCTAAAAATTTCAGAATTGCACCTTGCAATGTGGAGATATTACTGTTTGTGCATTTACAATATTCATTGATTTTTGCCATTGAAAAACATGTTTTTCATATACCAGAAATGTTTGAAGCTACTGACTGAATGAAAGGAGCTGGCATCTCACTCTCTTTGAATCTTCTTTATCATGCTAGGATTAACAGGAAAAAGCTAAAAATTTCAGAATTGCACCTTGCAATGTGGAGATATTACTGTTTGTGCATTTACAATATTCATTGATTTTTGCCATTGAAAAACGTCCAGAAATGTTTGAAGCTACTGACTGAATGAAAGGAGCTGGCATCTCACTCTCTTTGAATCTTCTTTATCATGCTAGGATTAGCAGGAAAAAGCAAAAAATTTCAGAATTGCACCTTGCAATGTGGAGATATTACTGTTTGTGCATTTACAATATTCATTGATTTTTGCCATTGAAAAACATGTTTTTCATATACCAGAAATGTTTGAAGCTACTGACTGAATGAAAGGAGCTGGCATCTCACTCTCTTTGAATCTTCTTTATCATGCTAGGATTAACAGGAAAAAGCTAAAAATTTCAGAATTGCACCGTGCAATGTGGAGATATTACTGTTTGTGCATTTACAATATTCATTGATTTTTGCCATTGAAAAACGTCCAGAAATGTTTGAAGCTACTGACTGAATGAAAGGAGCTGGCATCTCACTCTCTTTGAATCTTCTTTATCATGCTAGGATTAACAGGAAAAAGCTAAAAATTTCAGAATTGCACCTTGCAATGTGGAGATATTACTGTTTGTGCATTTACAATATTCATTGATTTTTGCCATTGAAAAACGTCCAGAAATGTTTGAAGCTACTGACTGAATGAAAGGAGCTGGCATCTCACTCTCTTTGAATCTTCTTTATCATGCTAGGATTAGCAGGAAAAAGCAAAAAATTTCAGAATTGCACCGTGCAATGTGGAGATATTACTGTTTGTGCATTTACAATATTCATTGATTTTTGCCATTGAAAAACATGTTTTTCATATACCAGAAATGTTTGAAGCTACTGACTGAATGAAAGGAGCTGGCATCTCACTCTCTTTGAATCTTCTTTATCATGCTAGGATTAGCAGGAAAAAGCTAAAAATTTCAGAATTGCACCTTGCAATGTGGAGATATTACTGTTTGTGCATTTACAATATTCATTGATTTTTGCCATTGAAAAACGTCCAGAAATGTTTGAAGCTACTGACTGAATGAAAGGAGCTGGCATCTCACTCTCTTTGAATCTTCTTTATCATGCTAGGATTAGCAGGAAAAAGCAAAAAATTTCAGAATTGCACCGTGCAATGTGGAGATATTACTGTTTGTGCATTTACAATATTCATTGATTTTTGCCATTGAAAAACATGTTTTTCATATACCAGAAATGTTTGAAGCTACTGACTGAATGAAAGGAGCTGGCATCTCACTCTCTTTGAATCTTCTTTATCATGCTAGGATTAGCAGGAAAAAGCAAAAAATTTCAGAATTGCACCGTGCAATGTGGAGATATTACTGTTTGTGCATTTACAATATTCATTGATTTTTGCCATTGAAAACCATGTTTTTCATATACCAGAAATGTTTGAAGCTACTGACTGAATGAAAGGAGCTGGCATCTCACTCTCTTTGAATCTTCTTTATCATGCTAGGATTAACAGGAAAAAGCAAAAAATTTCAGAATTGCACCGTGCAAT